>NW_028296653.1:0-300000 GCF_055471065.1 Atractosteus spatula | reverse complement strand
GTTGTGTACTTTTGACCAACTGAGCAATCTTGCTTTCATAAAATATACCAACATTTTAATGACTGATGATTAACATGCTGTAATACACAGTTCAAAATTAAAAGCTCAAATGCTGTACATGAGAGGTTAAGCTCCCCCTGGCGGTTTTACAAGGTGATGCCGGATACTTTCCGGCATGACGTCAAATGACGCGATTAACCGCGTTATACTGCGTGATACCGCGACACGCCCACCTGGGTATGCCGCGAAATACCACACCCATTTTGAATGGCTGCATCTGTATATTCATATCTATATGAAGGCCTTCATTACACTGGATATAACTTATTCAGTTTGTCCTGAAAAATTCTTCCCTGCCTTTTTTCACTCTTAATTCTCCTTTTCATGTTTGCCCACCATTCTGTGACAGTAATGTGCTGCCTCCTCTTAGCCCACCAGCTATCTAATTGACTTCATGAGGTCTATGTAGTTGGCCTCCTTCAAAATCTCAGGGTTCACCTTCCAATAACCTCTTCCATATTTTCTCCCAAGTGGATGCACATTGACCTCTACCTTGTCATGATCGGAGAACCAGACCAGCAGAACAGAGGCTCCTCCTGCCTTCACCTCTTTGGATACAAACACATAATCCAGATGCTTTGCAGCACCCTTTGCATTTCTCCAAGTAGCACCGACCTTCTCACCCATGGCTCTAAAAGCAATCAACTAAAAAACTGCCACAAAAAAAAATGCTAAGTTGCCTTGTCCCTGCATCATCCTTGTCCCTTAAATCCACACGAATGTCTCCCTTTGTAAATTACCAACTTATTAGTAATAAACGAACTGTAAATCTTTATAGAAGTCTGCTCTCGCAACAGCCGGAGCATACAAGCGCACTAATCCATTTCCATAGCAAACGTCCATGCTTAACACCCTTCCAGGTACCTCTACCTGACACCATTTATCAGGTCAAAATCCCCAAATAATCCCCACTCCAGATGAGCATATCCCTCCTATACTCCATCTTGACCCTCCTTTTCACATGTAAAAACCTCATCTCCTGCAAAAAATAAAAATCCAAAGTCCTCAGGTAGTTAAACTGCTGTTCTTTACTTTCCAAGTTTAATTCTTCACCTCTTTTATTGACCACTTTCCTTCTTCATTCCCCATTGTCATATGCAGATCATCCAATAAACATCTCCTACCTCCATCTTTCTTTTCCCACTCGCAAACAAACCTAAAACCTTTCTTCCATTTCTCTTATACTTCATTATATTTCCTCAACACAATTCTTCCTGGATAAGAAATTCTCATTCACCCATTCACACTCCCTGAAAAACCTTCAGGTGCCTACGTCTTTTACTCTGCTGCAGAAACATGCATTGCAGTGTGCAGACAAGACAGCCTCACCTGGCTGTGGTCTGCCAATGCCGCTGCTGCTTACCTTTTGCCCTCTGCGAACAGTCTTTATACACAAATTACATTACCTCTGCACAGGCAGACACCAAGTGACCTCTGTAGTGCAATCTACAACAAGATGTCCCTCTGCACAAGTAGCTGCCCCAGGTAATACAAAAAGCCTCTATTGGAGCCTATGATACAGTTCCTTGTACATCAACTAATCTTTTAAAAAGGCATCTTCTTCCAAGGTTGAACCGATGTACTGTCAGAGGCCTAAGCTCTGAGGTTCATGCTTTTTTGCTATTATAACACTCCCTATTCTTGAACACTAAGCAGCAGACACCAAGGCAAGGTAAAATATCTTTTTACCTGGAAAATCTTGAAGGTAGTAAACATCCTCCAGCTCCAAACCAAGTGTCCTGAAATGCACTTTATCCACAGAGATACTTCTTTCAGTAAACCCATTATTCATGGTTGACCTTCATCCAATAATTCCTTCCTTATGGTCAAAAAGAACTCAGACAAGCAGAAGAAAAACAAGTCAAGAAGTCTATCACTGGAACAAGGTGCAGGCATCCTGCTAGTGGACTGCAGTATAGGCCGTTTCCTCTGGAGCCCTGCAAAGGCACAGCTGATGGCTTCCCTACAGCAGGTGGTCACCTGGCCTCCACTCCTGCTGTCACCTGCTGCCAGCCTGCTGCACTGACAGGGGCCCTGATCTTCTGTCAATGGCCTGACAATGACCACAGCTATAGGGGTGGTTAATCCATTAGCATAGACCCCACCCACAAGCAGCAGCAACACCTACCAACCTGAAAACAAAAATGGACCGACACCTAATCTTTGAAGAAAAAGATTTCTTCTTGTTTTGTCGTTTTCTTCTGGATATTTCTGTCTGGTGAGTGGACAGTAAGAAATGTTAGAAACTTGGTTTACATTTATTGCCTGAAGGGGTTAGCTTCAATTTAAGCCCTAGACTAGATCTTTACTATCTGTACTTCCAGAGATATTACAAAATGTTTGATGGAATTCATTCCAGTTGGAAATTGCCTCTGTGACACTACAGCTTCTCAATCAAGAACCATGAATTCACATAGGGAGCTGCATCAGCATCCATAGGCTTCTAAAGATCAACTAAAGAGGGAAGATAAATGCATCCAAAGAATACAGAGCCCCAGTTCAATTGCAGACTAAGCATGCCCCCACACTACCTTCCCCCACTGTGATTGGGATATACACAAAGCACTGAAAGCTTTACAGTATATGGTCAGGTGTTTTACAGATGTAGAGATGGTGAGAAGGCAGCACAAAAGATGAGCTCCAAATTTCTTTGAGGTTTTGTTTTCTGGAACTGAATAGTCTAGGAATAAGAAACAAAAACTAAAGAAAACCAAAGAAATTTGTCATTGAAAAAAAAAGCAAACATCTGAAAAACTGAAGATCAACTGCAAGACACAGCTACACCAGAGGATAAAGGACCTGAGGAAAAGCTACAAAAAAAAATCCTCAGAGATGAAGAGGAACAAACAGAAAAGGAGTAATTAAAACAAGGAAATAAGGATAAGAAAGAAAAATAAACAAGTACACCAAAGGAAACAAGAAGGAATGGGAAAACAAGCAGCATCAAGAGAAGCCAAAAACTCAGCCACCAGCAGCAAAAATTAGTAAGCCCTGTTCTTTCTTTTTTGAAGAGGCCTCTAAAATTGAGCTGTTTTACTAAATAAAAGTAAAAAAGACCTAGAAAAAGTTACATTAAAGTTTAAACTGAACATAATACCACTTGGGCCCATTAAACTCAAAAGGCCAAAGTTGAAGAACCTGTTCCCAAGCAACAGCGGGGCTGATTGTATTCAAAACATCCTAGCCAGGCGGTCTGTTTGCTCTTCTCACCTGGGCCAATTGTATTTACAAGAAGCAAGATGAGTACAGAGCAGAACACAGCCCCACTGGAGCAGCCCTGTCCCCTCAGCAGAGTACTCCAGTACCCTGAGGACACGAAAACCATTGAGACCAGGAAACAGTACAAAGACATGGATGAAGGAAAATCCTGAGACCCTTATCGCTGACTTCCGCAGGCAGGAGAAAAACACATTAAAACCAGCCTGCTCTTTTTTACTGAGCTGTGTGCAAGACGTACACAAACACCACGAGAAGGGGCATCAGTAAAGGCAGGCAAATCCCCATAGGGGGCGACAGCGAGGTAGAAGACACTGTCCTGACTGTCAACACCTACCACAATGGTACAGTGATGATACAGGGCAGTGAAGCCACTCTGGAGCTTTAAGGAAAAGTTCACGGACCTGAGAACACAGGCCGACCTGGAGAAACCTCCCCCAGAAATAGAAGAGAGACCCAGTAGCCTGATGCCCACAGCACCGGAGAGTTCAGCTCCACCTGACTCTGAGCCCACGAACACAGCCACAGAACAGAATGTAGCCCTAGGCAACACTGAAACACATGGCCCACACCAACCCCCCTGTGACCACAGCACAATGCACCTCATGTGAGAGAAACTCTGCTCTGGAGCTGGACTTCATCGAGTTCAAGGAACTGATGCTGGGGAGACTCAGAGGGGAAGACAGCACAACAAGTAAGAGATGGTTAAACACAGGAAGGAATGCAAAACCTCCAACAAACAGCTCAGGGCACAGATGGAGGAGCTGCTGCAGGACAACAGTAAGCTGCAGTCAGAAGTAGCAGAGCTGAGAGAGGAGCTGCAGCTCGTTGAGAGGACTAGCAAGACCCTCAAAGACCAGCTGAAGAAACTCACTACTTCACACTGCAGCCCTGACTGCAACACCTACCCCCAACTCCCACTTACCCAGTACCCCCACCGTAGCAAACACCCCACCCACTGCACCCCCAATCCCCTCACAACACCACTGCCAAAAGCACATCCACCTTGCCAAACACTCAGGGTGACCCACACACACCCAGCTCCACCCAACACCTCCACCCCAACACAGCAGCACAGCGCCCTACTGGCAGACTGGACACTAGAAGCAGATGCACGGAAGTAGCCCTTCATCGACTCCAATGGGAGGTACATCGATGAGCACTAGTTCTTCCTGGGACTATAAACAGCAAAGCTCTGGTGTCCAACGAC
This sequence comes from Atractosteus spatula, assembly GCF_055471065.1. Classification (NCBI taxonomy): domain Eukaryota; kingdom Metazoa; phylum Chordata; class Actinopteri; order Semionotiformes; family Lepisosteidae; genus Atractosteus; species Atractosteus spatula. Next base: position 295,514 of record NW_028296653.1, on the reverse strand, counting down.
AGAGAAAGCCCTGCAGCTGCTATCCAGGTTGGTCCTGGGCACATCATCCAAACCTGCACCAACAACCTGAGGACCCAGAAGGAGCAGGTGGCCCAGTCCATCAGGAGAGTGGCAGAGAGGGCTATACAGGAGTTCCCTCAGACTTGCATTGTCATCTCCACCCTGCTGCCGAGACAGGACAAGCAATACCACACCATCCAGAAAATCAACGCTGAGATCTCACAGTGCTGTGCCCTGCTCACAAATGTCTACCTGGCCCATCACCCCACCCTTGGACCCCAGCACCTACACGACCTCAAACACCTCAAAAAACAGACCATCCGACTATTCACTAAAACCCAGAAAGACACCACACTGGGCAGACACCCAAGCACCACCCCAGAAAGAAATAGGAGGATGACCAGAGGAACACCCACATCCCTAACCCAGACCAGTTCAACCCACAAAAAACAGAACCAGCCCCACCCTACAGCCTTCCAACCCAGACCAAAGACCAAATGGGACCAGAACCAGCACCCCACCCCCCTCACCCAGGCCAGCAGCTGAACCAGACCAGAACCGCAAATCCCTCCACCCAGCACAACAGCGGAGCCGGACCGAGCCCCTCCTGCACAGCTACGCCGCAGCCCTGGCCAGACCAGCGGTCCCAAGCAGTTTGGAGCTGGGAGAAATCCAGCAGCTCCTGAACCTCATCTGCACCCGGCTTATGAGCTGAACTACCACCACCCACAGGGACAGACAAACCCAGCACAATACTCTGGATTTGTTGATGCAAATATCTGACATGAATTTGATACAGTTCCAGAAAACTAACCAATTGCAAAGATAATTCAAAACGCTAACAATGAGATCCTTAACGATTAGTATGTGGATCACTCAGGGTCTGGGCTCTTCTGCATTTGGGCTGAAGAGCACTGATCCCGAATTTATCAAGAATGTAAAGGAGACAGATGATCCTACAGGAGACATGGTGTCAGGGAGACTTGGCTACCCATTGTCCTCCAGGCTACAAGGAGATCACGGTGCCCTCATTGTGTGGTACAGAGCGGAGCTCAGTCACTCCATACAACTAGTAAAGAAAGAAGAGTCACGAGTTTGGCTTAAAATCAAAAGAAATACCATATGTACAGAAAATGAGGTTTTCCTGTGTGCCGTCTACATCCCACCTTCTTAACCCCCCTACTACAGTAAAGGAATTCTCCCCAGTCACCACACAGAGATCAGTCATTTCCAGGGCCAGGGAAACGTGCTGCTCTGTGGGGACCTCAACGCACGAACAGGCACACTGGCAGACTTCACCAGCACACAGGGAAACACTCACGTATTTGGACAACTCCCTCTGTACCACACACCAGCACCGGGCGCGAGCTGCTCCAGCTGTCTAGGCTGGGCCTGTACATAGTCAACGGCAGGACTAGAGGGGACTCTCTGGGCAGGTTCACCTACAGCTCAGCTCTGGGCAGCAGTACGGTGGACTACGCCACCACCGACCTGGACCCCCTCCTGTATCAGTGCCTTCACCGTCAGGCCACAAACTCCTCTCTCTAACCACAGCCAGATCACACTCTACATGAGAGCACGCCAGCATAGAGACACACTGACAGCCCAGCCAGCTGTATGACCTCAACCAGGCGTACAGATGGGACACAGACAGCCTGGACAGATACCAAACTGCACTGGGCGATGACGAAATTCAGACACTGATGGACACATTCCTAAACACTCCGTATCAAACCAACAAATTAGGCATCAACTTGGCCACACAAAAACGAAATCACCTATTTCACAAACTGGCAAAGTCTATACTAAAAACAATCAAAAAACTACCAAAAACAAAAGCAAAAGAAAAGTGGTTTGATACGGAGTGCAAAAACATCAGAAATGTTGAGAAAACTCTCAAATAAAAAACAGACACCCACACAACACAGATCTATGCCTCAGGTACTGCGATATGGTAAAACTTGACAAACGCACGAAAACGAAAAGAAACGCATACATAAACAATTTGCAGAAATTGAGGAGTCACTAACTACTGTTTCTGGGAGAAGTGGAACAATCTAAACAAATCAAAACCAGAAGAATTGGCCATCCAAAATGGAACAATATGGCAAACATACTTTGAAAATCTCTATCTAAAGCTCCCAAATACAAATCAGACCAAAACACCATTTATGAAATCTCAATTTTGGAATTGGCTATCAAAGACAACCAAAACCCCTTAGACACCCCCAATCACTGAGCAGGAGCTACTGGACAAACTCCAGGCCCTCAGACCATACAGCCTGTGGCCAAGATGGAGTAAACATTGAGATGCTAAGACACAGCAGCCCAAAGTTGAAACAAGCTCTTCTCAAACTCCTCAATCTCATCATGACAGCCGGATGTTTCCCGAGGCCTGGAACCAAGGACTGATCATGCCAATCTATACGAGTTGAGATAGGCTCGATCCCAACAACTACTGGGGCATCTGTGTGAACAGTAACCTGGGGAAGGTATTCTGCAGTATCCTGAACACACGAATACTGGCTTTCCTTTCCAAACAATGTCCTGAGCAAGAGTTATATTGGCTTCTTACCAGATCACTGCACATCTGATCACAATTACAGCCTACACACACTCAGGCTGGGATTGGGACCCGTTGTGATTCCAAGCCACACCGACAATAACCAGCATCAGGACACCACTGCTAGAGCACCACAACACAGCAATCTCACACACTGGGACACACGCACACAAACTGGAATGCTACAGAACCCTAAACGGGCAATACACACTAGCCGAATATTTGACCAAGATAAACAAAAAGAAACAGACCCTGACGAAGTACAGGCTCAGTGACCACAGCCTGGCCATAGAAACTGGGCGACACAGGCAGACATGGCTGCCCAGAGAGGACAGGCTGTGCTCCCACTGCCAGCGGGGAGAAACAGAGACAGAGGTGCACTTCCTACTGCACTCTGACAGACACTCTGGGATTAGAGAAACATTCTTCCCTAAATTCAGAAATCTAATCCCAGAGTTCCCACACCTGCCAGAATCACAACGGGTCCCAATCCTACTGGGAGAGGGAGGAGGGAACTCAGTTGAACTGGCAGCCCAGTATGCGATCTCCTGTCACAGCCTGAGGAACAGTGAGCCTGTCTCCCAATAATGCTCAATATGTTTACAGTACATGTAAATATTTTATGATGCGTCTTTAGATTTTATTTTACTTGAGGTTTTGTTCCATGTTAATTTTATTTTTAATTGCTTTGGCAATACTGATTGTACCCATTGGTCATGCTAATAAAACACCTTGAATTGAATCGATCAGAGGATACCCTAGCAGTCTTATGGACAGGGCCCTTGCCTGAGCAAAACACACCCCTCGGGTCATCCACTCGAGCCGAAACTCTCACCGTAACAACCGCATTCCTTCGGTGCGTCCCCACCACACTTTCTATTTCCAAGACTATTAAAAACTTTTCCCATCCTACAGAATGATCCCTCTATTGGGGCCCTCTTTTCTGACCACCCCATATCATATTCCTAAAAACAGTGTAACCTTGTTCACAGCTCCCTTGACTGCTCTCAGCGGCCATCCACACCAGGCACTTTCCTTTGCAACAGAGCTCGCTGCATCACCTGCAAGTACACATCTAACACCACACTTATTCAAAGCCCCTCAGGATGATTCCGGATCACTCAGATGACATCTTGTACCTCTTCTTACTGCAGTAAATACCCAGCCAAAAATAGGGAAAACGTGAGGGCTGTGAAGATGAAAGATTTCTCCAAGCCTATTGTTTCTCATTTCATCCAACAGCCATGATCACACTAATCTCTATCTGTGCTCTTAAAGCTGGTTTTCCCCAACAGAGTGAAGGAGACTGAAATAAATGACAAGCCTTCCCCGTAGCACAAAATGATAATGCGCTGACTGGCACGTAACATTCCCTCCCATTTTTAATCATTCTGTGTCTGAATCCAAGCCAGTGAGAGAGAGTAGGAAGAGAGACAAAAAATTGAAGATAAAATAATTTGAAATTAAGATGGAATTCATTTTACTTTGTAAGTTTGCATGTTACCAATTAATTGATATTTGAAAAAAGTCTGTAAATTAATGTTTTTACAAGATGTGGAAGAAGTGCAACAAATCACATTGCGAGTTTTACTGTTGATTTAGTTTAACACCTGGCTTTCTTATTCAGATGTAAATATTGAATCAAGTGTAACATGCACTATTTTGTCAGCAACCTGCTGATCTACTTAATGCCTGTAGAAAAGGTGATTTTTTCTGTATGCACGTTTACAAAACTAAAAGGTTTAAAAAATAAAAACGTACACAAAGACTAAGCTGATTGCGCGGAAGAGAAGTCACCTGTTTTTTGTGCATAAAAAGTTGAACTAAACCGGTTTTTAATGGATTTTAAAATTATGCAGTGTCTAATTTAGGCAGGCATGAGTTAGTTTCTTATTTTTGATCCTTTAAAATTGAAAATCAGTTGCTCATCGTTCCATTCAATTTTATCTTTCAACTGATGCATAAAAAATGTAGCCTAATGCCTTCTCGCATTTTGAGCTCGCTTACACATGGGACTGGCTTTATTCAAGATAAGGTTTCTAAAAATGCAGCTTGTTGCACACAGCATCCCTTTGGGGTTTATGACACTGTTGCTCTTTGGGTTTTGGGGGTTACCGCTTTACGCCACTTGGGTGCCTTGGGGGGTTTTTGCCATGCTGTGTCAGTTACGAGTTATGCACAATAAAGAGCAGATGCCCGTGAAATCTGTCCACCTCAGTCCCTGGTTGTCTGCGGTGTAACATTGGCGACGAGGATAGAGCTTTCACTCCCACCACCTCCCCCATTCTGCACCAGTGCCCTGGACTCACTGGCTGGACTCTTGAGACTTACTGAGACTTACTTGACCTCAGAAACGTGCCGGTCGCCCAGAAAAAAAAGCGATCCTCGTACACTGCCTAGGGACAGAGGGACAGTGCATTTTCCACTCTCTCAACTCTGTTGTAACATACGCTGAAGCTGTGGAACTTCTGAAAGCGCAGCTCGTCACCCCCAGAGTGTCATCCTCCTCACGATTCTCTTCAGACAGAGCCAACAGCAGGTGGGCGAGTCTGTGCATCAGTTTGTTGCAGACTTACAGGCCCTGGCCTCATCTTGCTAATTCGGTGCAATGCAGGGCAAATTCATAAGAGACCAGCTAGCGGAGCACAGGAATAAAGCAGAAGTTGGAGAAAGATTGCTCGCAGCACTAGATGACCTAGCGCTGAACAAGGCTATTCAAATAACCTTTCAAATGGAGGCCACCGCTGCCTTGTCCTCTTCACTAGCGCTCATCCCTTCTCCCTTCACCTGCCTGCCATGTGGAGCAGCCAGGCAGCCCAGATATGCTCCAGGAGTCTCCTCCCAGGCGCCGAAAGAATCACAGTTCACCCTCTCATGCCACCAGGGCTCAGAACTGGCCTGCCCGAGGGCATCCCTGTCAACCATGCAGCAGATATAATCACTTCGCCAAGGTCTGCCATTCAGCACCTGCCTGCCTGCGGCACTCGGCTTCAGCTTCGCCATCCTCTGCTCCAGTTCATACAATGAACAGAGTGCCCAGAGCTTCCAAACTGTGCACTGTGGAGCTGGACAGTGTGTGAATTCCCCTACTGCTGGACACCGGGGTCGCTATCTCCATCTTCAGTCTCTCAGTGGAGCAGTTCTCACCTGCTTCTCAGCACCATCCACCACCTTGTGTGGTTATGGCAGTTCTAAGATTGATAGAGTGGGCTCACTCAGCTTACCAGTGCACTATGGCTCCAGGTCTCTCTCTGCCTTCAATTTCCATGTGTCTCACAATGGCACAAACTTCCTGGGACTGGACCTTTCACTTGCCTCGGGTTCTCTCTGCTTGACAATAGCGGCTCAGCCATTTTCACCGTCGGCTCTCTGTGGCAGTCCCAGTGGCCTGCAGTGTTCCATGCCTTAGCTGCAATACCACGTTTAACCACAAGCTCCTGTTTCACACCACCGTGTGCCCAGTCATCCAGCCACTGCGTCGCATCCTGCTGGCCCTCCGCGATGAGATCACTGCCGAACTCCAGAGACTTGAGAAGACACGCATCATTGAACCGTTTGACGCCTCCTCATGGGTGTCCAATCTGGTGGTTGCGAAGAAGTCTGGGGCTTGCGAGTCTGCGTGGACCTGAAGGCAGTGAACACAGCTGTCATACCAGACAAGTACCTCCTCCCCACAGTTCTCTGGTTCCACTGTATTTACAAAACTTAGTCTTCATCAGGGATACCTCCAGATTCCTCTCCACCATGACAGCCGGAACTTCACAGCTGTCGCACACATCGGTGTCTTCTGCTACACAAGAGTGCCCTTCAGATTGAGCTCTGCCCCCGGCTGTTTCCAGAAAGTGGACATCACTTACTTCACCGGAATCCCTGGAATAGTCCATCACGATGACATTGTGGTTTGTGGCCCAAACTGTGCCAGCCATGATGAGTGCCTCCACTGGGTGTTTAAGGTGCATCACCACAACCACCTCACCCTCAATGGAGAGAAAATGTTACCCGCTGAACACCGAGTTTGTGGGGTTTCGTCTTACAGGTGCCGGCCTAACCCTGCTGCAGTCCAACATTGAGGCCATTCAGCGCATCCCAGAGCCTACCACACCAGCACAGGTCACCTCCTTCCTTGCTTGCTTGCTTGCTTTCTCTTCAGACAGCGCAAGCAGCAGCCTATTTCAAAAAGCAGCCTGCCATCTCCAGTTTCTGCCACACTACTCAGCCACTACAGCCCCACTGTGTCAGCTGCTGCAGGATGCCCCTTGGGTTTGGACTCATGCTTGGTCTGAATCATCCGTCTCCTGAAGGCTCAGCTCACCTCACTGTCTGTCCTGGCACACTTCAACCTCTCCAGCCCCACCTTCGTCACTAATGACACCTCCAGCACCCCATGGAAGCTGTACTGTCCCAACTTCACAACAAGGTGCAGCGATCTACCACCTTTGTCCCTCAAGCTCTCAGTCCAGCAGAACAGAAGTACTTTCTGGGGGAGCAAGAGGCCCTGGCAAGAGGTCTTGGCATGTGCAAAGTGGCACATGTATTTGTACAGTCATAGATTCACGTTAGGTATGGCCAACTAGGCCCTCACCATGCTGCTCACCACTTCAGGAACAGGGCATCGACCACTCAGACTCCACCACTGGTCCGAGAGGCTCCAGCAATAGTTTTGCACTGAAGTTCACTCCAGGTCATGAGAAGGTAGAGCGGGACAGTCGAGCTGCAACCTTTCCTAACCTGCCTGGAGGTCTTGAATCAGACACTCGAACCTGTTCTCATCCAAATGCCCTACACTCCACTTCAGGCCATAGTCTCTCTCCAGGAACTACAGAAGGCCTTAGAACAGGACCCGGTGCTTGCCCAGCTTTGCACTTTCATATGCTCGGGCTGGCCCTCCAAAGTCTTGGCTGAACTGGGCCCCTTCTCAAAGATGAGCTCTTGCTGGAACGACTCCTGTGTTGCCCAGGGGACCTGCGTTGTTCCGGCTAGTCTCCAAGCACATGTTCTCCAGATGGCACATGCAGGCCACCTGGGCCTTGTTATGGTCAAGCAACAGTGCAGGGATCTGGTGTGGTGGCCAGGAATCAACCAGGATATAGAGGCTCTGGTCAGAAACTGCAAGGCCTGCCTTCTCTTCAGCCCCTAGACCAGCTGGAGGGGATCCCAGGGATTGGCCAGCCAGACATCTGTGGGGAGCTGCATGGTGTCCTGCCCCATCAGTGCTTCCTCATAATGGCCTATGACTTCCATTCAAAATGGCCAGAAGTCATATCCACAGGGTTGGTCACTACTCAAGCTGTCACAAACTTCCTGGAATCCCTTTTTGCCCACTCGGGGTTGCCAGCCATCATCACAACTGAAAATGGGCCACAGTTTGTCTAGAAAGTGAGTTTCTTGGCTGACCGAGGCATTCGACATCTTCGCACTGCTTTCTACAACCCAACGGTGAACAGGGGTGTGGAACGCCTAAACCACAGAGCCCACCTGTACGAGGGCTGTTCCTTCTCAGCCATGCTGCTCAGCACTCTCCTTCCCTACAGGGCCACAGAGCACACCCCGACTGGCAGCTCACCAGGCTTCGTCATGCTCGGCCGTGAGCTACAAATGCCCCTGGACAGGTTCCAGGTGTACCAGCTCCAACCCCTCCAGTGTGCACCCACAACAGGGTGGCAAAATGCCAGCATCACACAAAAAAGGCGGTATGACAGGTCACACAGGGTGAAGCCGCGTGGGAACACAGTCCAGGATTGGGTCCAGATTTGAAGGCCCATCTGCAGCACAAACTCCAGTCTTTTTGCTCTTCTCCTTCACAGGTCACAGAGCTGCTCAGTCCTGGCACTTTCCTTTCTGATGGGTCACGACGGCCATGAGCTACAAATGGCCCTGGACCCCCCAGGAGAGATCGATGTCCTGGTAGAGCCATCCGTTCCTGTGGGAGAGCAGCCCATAGCCCCTTCTCCATGGCCAGCCAGGGTCCAGGTCAGCCTGGCTTTAATTATTGCTTTCATTTTGCTTGCCAGCACTACTTCCAGCAATGCTTTTCAGTCTTTGAGAATTGTGATCGTTTCATTCTCTGAAGGGGTGGGGGATGGGACGCTGTGTGCAGCAGAAATTTGTGGTTTACGATGCTGTTATGCTTTGGGTTTGGGGGGTCACTGCTTTACTGCACGTGGGTGCCTTGGCAGGTTTTTGCTAGTATTGTGCATAACTTGTAACTGACAAGAGCAGACATCTGTGAAATCACATTGCGTGACTTTAAAAGCTGGAAAACAGGGTTTAGATAGCCACTTGTAAGAGCAAAGTGACTTATTGCTAAGCCATGTTAACTATGAGAGGCATAGTTCTTGCCTGATCTGTCTGCTGGTTAAAAAAAAAATCACACCCAGCTTTTCAATGAGCACAGACAGATCAGCTGGACAGGGAAGAAAATTACCTGCTGTCTGCTGCTGAGGCTGGGAGAGAAAATCACGCCCGGCTTTTCAATGGAATTGCATGAACTTGCTAATGTGCCCATCACATTTCCTGGCGTATTGTTTTAAATTTGAGTATTTTATATTGTGTTCGAGTTGAGGAAAGAAAAGTTGCCCAGATATTAGCTAGTCAGTATAGTACATGTTTATCTGTACCATTGTCGGGACAGACAACATACTGCACTATAGCTTTGGTAAGGAGACGGACTATGGCCAAAATCAAGAAGACTCTCACACCAAATAATGAGGATGAAAAGAAATGGGAAGTCAACAAGAGACACTGGACAGCTTTTGGCTTCCATGGACATCTTTGTGAAAGCACAGTCTGACAACATTATAAAGGGGAGATAAGGCAAAGAGAAACTAAGGTAACGATGCAAAGGTAAATAACAACTTTGTAACAATATTCTATTACATGGGAATACAACTACACATTTTTTATAAATGTTGATTTATTTTTTTAAGTCCTATTGTGTGAGCCATTGACAAACTGACAGAGGAAAATGATGAGCTATCAGCAGTGCAAGTTCAAAGACGGCTGTGGGCTGACCTCTGTGCGAGCGCGAGTCCGACATCGATAAGAGTGCGCAGAGGGCTTGGATTCAGATATAAAGAAAACCAACACATGCCCCATGATAAGGGTAAAAAATAAAGAGGAAAGGCTCAAACAAGTGCTCCAATGGATTGAACAGGGAGAGGCATTTCATGATGTACTCTTCACTGATGCAACAGTGGCTCTGGAACAGTTTTCAACCATGCCATTTTGTAAGGAGGGGAGATATGTGAACAAGCAAAAGGCCAAACATCCACTGAAGGTTCACATCTGGGGGGGATACATCTAGAAGAGGCCTGGGACCACTTACAGATGCAGTCATTCAAAACAGGTGTGGTATTTCGCAGTATACCACAGTGGGCGCGTCGCATCAAAACGCAGTATCACGCGGTGTATCGCGTCATTTGACATCATGCCGGAAAGTATCCGGAATCACCTTGTAAAACCGCCAGGAGGAGCCAATAAAGCTTAACCTCATGTACAGCATTTGAGCTTTTAAATTTAAACTGTATTACAGCATGTTCATCATCAGTCATTAAAAAGTTGGTATATTTTATGAAAGCAAGATTGCTCAGTTGGGCAAAAGTACATAACCTACCTTTCTCAAATATTTTAATTATGCAGAAATATTTTATGCATCAAAGCCTTTCCCGAAGATATTACTAATAGTATTAATAATGAATGACTTTGGACAAGCTGTAAACTCAAAGTATTACGCTGCTCCACATTCTTTCTAACCGTTATTTTAAACAAAAAGACTTTTGTTTGTCAATTTTTTTCTTGGACAAACACCACAGCATTTCGTTGATCTAACTAACGAGGACAGGACATTAGCTAGCCAACACGATAAAGGAATGACTTTTTGCCAATTTTTTTAGCACATTTGTACAAGCACTTGGAATCTGTCCAAGCCCTACTTTGTCAGGCATTTTCTTTTACTGTAACAGACATAAAAACTCCCTTGCTTTTAACAGAGCATTTCATAATTTCTAACTATGAAAATTATTTAAACTGCGACACTTATCATTCAACCAGAGCTCAAAATATCACAAGGATCCTCAAGAGCACAGCAAAGACTGTATTAAAAGATACTTGTATCAGATACATGAGAATCCAAGCTTTTCCGCATACCAGATATTATGGTACCACTTCAGAAGGGTGTCATCCAGTCAGATTCCAGGAATCGGTACTTTAAAGAAAAACTACACACCAGTATTCCATTTCTCCCTAAACATTTTAAGCATCGAAGTCTTTAACTAACATGTGAAATAGCGTGTAAAGTGCTAATATAATATGGAATCACATATCTAAAGAAATTAATAATGATCTAATTATATTCGTGTACTGCAACACAGTAATACACGCTGTACGATGTCTGTTGATTCTGTATGTGTAGGGCTGTTTCACCTCTGCTCATGTGACCTTCCTAGTTGCCTGCTGGTCTACGTGCTCAATTAGTAACCCACAGGTTGTGTGTTCAAATCCAGCTGGTGCCCGACTTTTTTAACAAACATTTCTTTGAAAAAATAGAGTAGCAATATTATGGACAATTAATTGACTTTTTATATTTCTAAATATCACAGCATGATCAAATTTAAGTCATTTTTAATAATTAATAATCACCTTCTCTCCTTCTGACAACTGTCCCTGCTTCTGCTTCCTGCCTCTATCCTCTGTGTGTGTGTGTGTGTGTGTGTGTGTGTGTGTGTGTGTGTGTGTGTGTGTGTGTGTGTGTGTGTGTGTGTGTGTGTGTGTGTGATCCCTTTAGACCTCCCTTCAGATTTAAAAGGTTATTAATCATATCTTCGGTGTTGCATCTTCCCAGTGTAGCTGATCTTTTGCTGCCTGGGTAAACTATCACAAAGCTTTAGAGAACTTAAAGTTTCTATTATCAACAAATTGTAAATATGATGTTTACATTGGCATTATTAATTTTTCACTTGGGTGTATGGAGGATTGTCAGCTGTCACTGAGAGTAGGCCCCCCTCTTGGGCTGCGCAAACGATCTTTTAATTTTTTTTAAATAGAAATGGAGGCTGTACAGTATGCGTTACAATATAAACATTTATATTGATTTAAATCACGAATGCGTGTTTTTTTATTCACAATCAGACAAATGCAACATAAGTTGATACAGTATCTTTGTCTAAGTATCTTCTTAAACTTTCAGCATAGCTTTCTCCGTTTAGATTTGGTTTTCTTGGGATTTTGGGATCAAACGTGGAAAGATTAGATTGCAATCATTTTTATTTTTTAAATTTTAGAAAAGTGTAATCTATACTAAAAAGCTGTATTTATTTTATACCACTCGATACTTATATTAATGGAGTTTAGTTGATACTGTTTATATCCAATAATCAAAAATGACATTCATAATAACGAACAACCAACAAAAACAGCCATATAAACATAATACCAACCAAAAACATAGATAACCACAATACAAAATCAAATATCAAACCATTAAAGCAAAACCTTCCTCCAATTATCAACAAATCTCAATATGAATTACTTATCCAGTCTCTCAAAATGAAATTATTTTTCAAGCAATGTAACCAATGTCGGGCAATGTGTTTTTTTTAATCCAACATTGACAGCCACATCTTAAATCTTGTCAGTCAGCTCTTTTCTCGCTATTTGAATTGTGGGAATTCAAACAACTTGGGATAACAAGTGGTCTCAAAGTCACCAAGCTTCAACAACAGATGACAACTTCTTAGTCTTCCTGAAATTGTCAGATTACGAGTGAATAAAAGTATTTTATTAAAAACACATTTGCATTTGTTTGGGAGCTATATTATGTATTTTTCATATGTAAGATATAATGATGTGTTCCTGCTTACACATCGCATGACTTTAAAAGCTAGAAAAACAGGTTTCGATTCATGTCTTTCACATTATCTGGCGAGCCTTGTTTTGTCAAAGGACAGCACATACTTTGAAAAGACAGCAAATGTATTAGCAAGGGTTAATTGCACTATGGACCACAGAAAGAAATGTAAAATAGTCTTCTCTTTAGGTGCGAGGGCAGGAGTGGATCGCAGCAGGCATACTCAGCAAATAACAAGAAAACAAAGAACAGGGCAGGTGAGACGAGTATCCAGACAGTGAGTGATCAGAAAAAGGAACAGCCGTTACGCCCGGGTTTTCGACGCAATTTTTTTTAACTTGCTAATGCATCAGACATTTCCTGGCGTATTGTGTTTTAAATAAAATAGGAGTGTCTTTCCCTGGTATTAGCTCATCGGTATGGTGTAAGTTTTATCTGTACCATACTGCATACAGGTACAGACAACAAGCTGCACTACTGTATCGCTTTGGTAAGGAGACGGACTATGGCCAAAATCATGAAGACTCTCTCACCAAATAATGAAGATGAAAAGAAATGGGAAGTCAACACGAGACGTTATACAGCATTTGGCTTCGATGGACATCTTCGTTTGTGAAAGCACAGTGAGACGACATTATAAAGGGGAGAGGAGGCAAAGAGAATCTAAACCGAGGACAATTCAAAGGTAAATAACTTTCTAAAAATACTTTTCTTGCATGTAAATACAATTCCGCACATTATTTTTTATAACTGTTGATCTCTTTTTTTTCCCCCAAGTCCTATTGTGCGAGCCACCGACAGACTGACGGATGAAAATGAGCTACCGGCAATGCAAGTCCAAAGACGACTATGGGCTGACCTCGGTGTGAGCGTTAGTCCGACATCGATAAGAAGAGTGCGCAGAAGGCTTGGATGGAGATACAGAAAAACCAACACATGCCCCATGATAAGGGTAAAAAACAAAGAGGAAAGACTCAAACAAGTGCTCCAATGGATTGACCAGGGGGAGGCATTTCATGATGTACTTTTCACTGACGAAACAGTGGCTCTGGAAGAGTTTTCAACAATGTCATTTTATAAAAAGGGGAGATATGTGGACAAGCCAAAGCCCAAACATCCACTGAAGGTTCACGTCTGGGGGGGTATATCTAGAAGAGGCCCGGGACCACTTCTTATTTTCGAAGGAATTATGGATCGTGAATTCTTCGAGAGTCGTGGTGAAACAGCATACCGCCCCATACATCAGGGAGCAGTTTGGATCAAGGCACCGTCTCTTTCAAGACAACGATCCGAAACACACAGCAGCAAGGGTGAGGCTTGTAGCAGAAGGAGGGAACTGGGTGAAAACTCCAGCCGAATCCCCAGATCTAAATCCGATAGAGATGGTTTGGCATTCGCTGAAAGACTATGTTCGGAAATCTGCTAAGCCCGTCACAAAGCAGGAACTGATCGATGCGATCTATAAATTCTGGGAGGAAGAACTGACCGAACAAAATTGCAACAATTTTATTAACAGGCTGTTTCGTGTTCTTCCTAGGATTGTTGACCAGGGCGGGGGACATTCGGGAATGCGAGTCTGTTTAAGAGTCTCACGTTTGTGAACATTCCTGTTAGACGAAGAATGTAAAAAAAAAAATTGTTAATGAAAAACTGTTTTTACATCTACTGTATTGCTTTGAGATGCCACTTTTAAAGGTGATATATAAATAAAGTTTATTATTGTTTTAGAGAAACATGATCAGATTTTTCCTGGTTCAGAAAAAAAGATCTAAAGTATACTAGTTTGTCACTCTTCTCATTCCCTCTTCGCTAAATGGCTTTAAATACTAATCTGATCAATCTAACTGCCTGTTTTCTGTGCTTTCTCTGTCCTTTAAAATAAACTACTATTCCACATTGCAGAGTATTACATGGCCAGTATCACAGGCCACAGGCCAGTTCACAGGTTTGCATGCATAATTTAATTTTGAAAAGCACTTAGACATCAGGTACTACTGTTGTATTTATGGAAAAAGAAACAAAACAAAGCATACTAACAACTGTGCCATCCTACTCCTTAGTTAATACATTTTATTATTTATAAACAGGTAACATTGCTAGCAAAATATTTTGAATCATATTTTACCCTGTTTTTTCTTTAGTTTTGTATTTAACTTACTATATGATAGTCAGATTTAATGTATATTTGAACAATGAAAATATATTTTTACAAGATGCGGGGGAAAGTGCAACAACTTACAGTTCTAAATTCAATATTATTGATTACTAATAGTTTATGCTAACACCTAACTTCCTTAATTAGATGCATTTAAAACAGTGAACTAAGTGTAACAACATTCAGAAATACAATCGAGAATAGTTTTGTGGTGTTTGTATAGATGAAACGTTTCTAAAATGTATAACGTGACAAAATTAAAAGACGATAAAAATCTGTAATCTTTCCACTTGTATGTCATTAGAAAATTCTTCGAGGAAGTCGTGGCGAAACAGCATGCCGCCCCATACATCAGGGAGCACTTTGGATCAAGGCACCGTCTCTTTCAAGACAACGATCCGAAACACACAGCCGCAAGGGCGAGGCTTATAGCAGAAGGAGGGAACTGGGTGAAAACTCCAGCCGAATCCCCAGATTTAGACCCAAGAGATAGTATGGTATTCCCTGAAAGACTATTCAGAAAAACCCAGCACTGATCAATGCGATTTACAAGTTCTGGGAGGAAGAACTGACAGACCAAAGTTGCAACAATTTTATCAACAGGCCGTTCCGCGTTCTTCCTAAGATTGAGCGCAGTGGGGGACATTCGGGAAAGAGATTTCACAGATGCTTTTATTCTGTCTTGCATTGTCAGATTGTGAATCAATACAAGCATTTAATTATAACACACATTTGCTATTTTAATCCAAATGGGGGCAACAGGGACTGTATTCTAAAAGCCCAAAAATAAATACATAGTAATAAATGTGTTCTACATTGACCTTATTAAGTGATAGACAAAACACAGGGCAATGACTTTCTCTGCAAGCTAGTCGAAAAAGTAGGCGGATCAAAGCTCCAAGCCCAGCAGCAACAATAATTAATACCGTGTATTCTCCTGTCAAGGTATAAAATAGAGCAATGCAGAGTACACAACGTGGTTATGCATCAGGGATGTTTGCAAATGCTGTGATAATTATGCAGTATATGCTTTTGGGAATACATTCGGTTTTTGAGCAGGTAATTACTCACTTCTACTGCCCTAGAGCGTTTTGGAATCTACATGCTCATAGTTAGACAATGAAGATGTCTCTGGAATAGGCTGAATAAATGATAAAGCCGAGGCTGTGGAGGAAAAAAAATCACTAC
Source organism: Atractosteus spatula (assembly GCF_055471065.1). Classification (NCBI taxonomy): domain Eukaryota; kingdom Metazoa; phylum Chordata; class Actinopteri; order Semionotiformes; family Lepisosteidae; genus Atractosteus; species Atractosteus spatula. The sequence continues at coordinate 279,764 of NW_028296653.1, read as the reverse complement.
AGAAGCGCATCTGCAACAGGAAGCAACTGGTTTGACATGTACAGTAAAATGTGACACCTCTGCAGCATCGGGTGCATTTCCTACAGTGTGAGCTCATTTGCAAGGCTACTAAAAAAGGTTGATCGAGTTAACAGTCCGGGTGTGGCGAGTTTCCACCGTTTCCTGCCAGCCTTGGGCGAAAGTAACCCGTCTTTTAGTGGAAGGTTCACCTATTCTACTCGTACATGAGAATATAATATACATACACCAAGGGATTTCATTAAGTTGAGTTCCCATTACAAAAAACCAATCTGCAAGCCTGCACTAGAACAGCCATAGTATGGAGACAGACTTCACGGGAAGGGACATGGAGCTTCAGCTGCCTCGGATTGCAAAGTGCGAGGGGTAAGCAAATACAGCGTGCTTCATCTGAAATAGCCGATTATAGTGCATATCACAAGGTATTATTGCTGTATTGATTTATACATTCTATTAGAAATATTTCTTTGCAGCCTGTTCTTCAGGAAAACGCCACACGCGAAACGAGCTTCGGAGACTACCAGGACAGTAAACTTATTTTCATCCGTCTTACTGCTTTATTTTGACGTCTGGTCCACAACTGCTGAATACTACTGGATGACGTTATTTCTTACATGTACTCTGTTATTTTGCCACAGGAGGTGGGTCTCTGCTCTTGGCCACTGGCCAGGGTGCCAACCTGTAAAAGCAGCACCTGTGTGAAGACTCCTCTGCAGCAGTGGGAGCAGCATGACTCATTACTGGGAATAGTTGGGAGGTTAAAGATGCAGAAGTCAGAACGTATGTTCAGGCAGTCAAATGCTAGGTCAGCTGTCTCCGAACAGACCTTCACCTCCTGATAAGCGCCTCTCCTGGCTGTACCTGGCCGAATGCATATCTACACAGCCCTCTGCCCCCAGCAGAGCACACACCACCTTAGGACACTGCATCCTGGCCTCTCTGCTCACCACCGCCCAGAAATTGGCTGATGCCGTCACCGCTGTCCATCTCCCCTCAGGACACAGCAGAATTCACCGATGCCAAGCCAACGTACGGTTCTCCCAGATATCCAACTGTTGCCCATCAGTCAAGAGAAGGAGAATATTTGTGCAGTGCATCAGCATAGATCGGAAAGCCAGAGCCGACTGCTACACCACTCTTGTGTTTCGTAATCTTGTGAGTTATGAAATTTACTGGGAGTGGACCACATCCATTAATTTCAATGGGTCCAGAGGGAAAAGGGCCTTGTCTTGCAATCCCCAGGAAACCATTATCGGCATGGTGAATTGGAGATCAAAACTTACTTTGTACGAATGGAAAATAATGCGATTGGATCAATGAAATGCTTTGAAGAAAGAGGCCCTCTCTTCCTCTGGTTTAACAGTCTGTGCAAAACAACCTGGTTTAACAAGAGTGTGGTGTTAGTTTTTTTTACATAAAGTATTTTAGTGTCACAACAGTTAAACCGATACAGACAGTTACAAAGAAAGTGGAGCACAGTAATACTTTGAGCTTACAGCCTGTCCAAGGTCCTTCATTATTAATTAGTTATATCTTCCATAAAGACTGAGGCATAAAATATTTATGATGAAGCTGGAAGGTTGTGTACTTTTGTCCAACTGAGCAATCCTGCTCTTATAAAATATTCTGACTTTTCAATGTTTAATGATTAACATGCTGCAATACACAGTTTAACATTACTAAAAGTCTAACGAGTATATGATTTAAATTCTTAATTGGAAAAAGATTGTCCCTCAGCAGTGATCAGGATTTGAAACCAGGCATTTTATGGCGACAGCTCAAACGCTGTACATGAAAGGTTAAGCTTTATTAGTTCCACCTGCCCGTTTTGCAAGGTGATCCCGGATACTATTATCATAACCCGCATTGTGATCAGCCATGCCTAACACGTTTTAATGCAGCACAGTAAACATTTGGAATGACTGGATCTGTATTCATATTTAATTTGTGTGGGGAAATCTCATCAAATACCTACGGTATCTTGCAAGCTTGGATACACACCAACCAAATAAATCAATATCAGTAGGATATCCACCTTTAATATTAGAACCTTCCCAGCAAAGGACAAATGCTGATTCTCCCATAACCCCAAACTAATCCACATCTTTTCTCATCTCCATCACCAATTATATTGAGCTGCTCCTTGACCCACAGAGAACACCCAGAACTCATATTGAACCTTCACAGTTCTCCAGTCTCAATAGTGCACCTGTCTGTCCTTCCCATAACCCAAAGAACTTCACCATACTAATTTCTACTCAATGTGGCTCCAGATGTGCAAGACAAAACTCAAAAAACCTCCAACGGTTTTTGCAAGCCGACATCATCCGCATACAACGCCTTCTCTACACACTCCCTCCACTCCCTGGTACCAGTACACCGTCAATGCTTGTGAACTGCCAAGGCAAACACATTCACTCCTCTACCAACGCCCGCATAAAACGTTACATTCAAACCCCCTTCGCTCCATCACTCACCACAAAAAACCTTGCGAGACCTTATCAAATGTTTTACCAACATTAAAGGAATATTCCTTTGCTCTGCCCACGCATCACATCCCTCACCAAATGTGAAGTTCAACTGATCTTTCTTCCTTTGACCCTGCAAGTCTTACTTCTTTCAAATCGTTTACCAACACTTTAGCTATTATTTTATAATCTGTACAAAGCATTGTCAAAGGTCTCCAGTTTCTCAAGTCAGTTGTCTGTCCTTTCTTAAGAGGCAAGGTTAATAAACCTTCACACAGGGTCACCCATTTGTCTTTTACAAAGAATATGCCCACATATTTTGCAACAATCAGTCCCAGTATGTCCCAGCAAACCGGAAAACTCTGTAGGCAGCCCATCAATACCCAGCACTTTACCCAAATTTATTCCTACCAGAGCCGCTCTCAGCTCCTCTAAATTAAAAGGTTTCTCAAGTCTCTTTTGTGCTCCTCTGGGATCTGCGTCATGTTTTCCCGAAAACTCCTTCAGTTCCTCATCTACTTTTTAGAAAAAAGGTCCTGGTAGAAAACAGTTGCTGCTTCCAACATTCCTTTGTTCTCCATGACCACAACACCATCCTTATTCTGAACTCCCTCCATCACCCTTCTCCTTTGTTTTTGCATTTTTTGACTGAAAAAGGTGTAGAAAGTTCCATTCTGCTGCAAGAATGCCAGGCAGGCTTGAAAGAAAATATTCCTTGTCCCCCCCCCCGTTAAAGAACCTTTATTTTGTATTTAAAGCTGAAACTATTTCCATATCTTTATGAAGACCTTCATTACATGCGATAACTTATTCAGTTCATCCTGCAAAATTCTTCCCTCTTTCACTCTTCCCTCTTCCCTCTTTCCAGACAACCCTCTTTTGTCACTTTTAATTCTTTTCATGTTTTCCCACCATCCTGTGACAGGAATGTGCTGCCTCCTCTCAGCCTACCAGCTATCTAATTGACTTCATGAGGTCTATGTAGTTGGCCTCCTTCTAAATCTCACCATTCAACTTCCAATAACCTCTTCCATATTTTCTCCCAGGTGGATGCACATCGACCTCTACCTTGTCATGATCAGAGAACCAGACCAGCAGAAAAGCTCCTCCCGCCTTCACCTCTTTGGATACAAACACATAATCCAGATGCTTTGCAGCACCCTTTGCATTTCTCCAAGTAGCACCGACCTTCTCACCCATGGCTCTAAAAGCACAGTCAACTAAAAAACTGCCGCAAAAAAAAATGCCAAGTTGCCTTGTACCTGCATCATCCTTGTCCCTTAAATCCACACGAATGTCTCCCTTTGTAAGTTACTAGAGGGTTAGTAACACAAACCAAGTGTAAATCTTTGTAGACGTCTGCTCTCGCAACAGCCGGAGCATACACGATCACTAATCCGAAACATCTGTTTCCATAGCAAACGGAAGTGTTCAACACCCTTCCAGGTACCTCTACCTGACACCATTTATCAGGTCAAAATCCCCAAATAAAACCCCCACTCCAGAGGTGCAAACCCCTCCTGTACTCCATCTTGAACCCATTCACGTGTATAAACCTCAACATCTCCTGCAAAGAATAAAACGGCAAAATCCAAAGTCCTCAGGTAGTTAAACTGCTGTTCTTTTTACTTTGTCTCTCAATCTCCTTACATTTAATGTTAAAATCCTCACCTTTCTGTTATTTGCTACTTTCCTTCTTTATTCCCCAGCATTTTATGATAAAATTCCAATATAAACATCTCTTACCTCCACTTTTCACTCACAAATAAACCTAAAATCCTTTCTTCCATTTCTCTTATATTCCATTAATTTCTTCAACACTGTTAATTCTTCCTGGATAAGAAATTCTCCTTCACCCATTCACACTCCCTCAAAAAACCTTCAGGTGCCTCCATGTTTTTTACTCTGTTGCAGAAACATGTGCAGACAAGACGGCCTCACATGACTGTGGTCTGCCAATGTCCCTACTGCTTACAGCTGCAAAGCCTTTTGCCCTCTGTGAACAGTCTTTACACACAAATGACATTTGATTTCCTCTGCACAGGAAGACACCAAGTGACCTATTGTGCCACATCTACTACACACCTCTGCAGTACAATCTACAACATGATGTCCTGTTGCTCCACAACATCTGCACACAAGTGGCTGCCCCAGATAATACAAAAATCCTATCATACAGTTCCTTGTACATCAACTAATCTTTTAAAAATATCTTCTTCCAACACATACGGGCTGAACAGATGTACTGTCAGAGGCCTAAGCTCTCTTGCAAATAAAGGCTCAATTCTTGAACACTGAGCAGCAAACAAAGTCAAAGATCTTTTTACCTGGAAAATCTTGAACACAGTAGACATCCTCCAGCTCCAAACCAAGTGTCCTGAGAAGCACTTCATCCACAAAGGTTCTCCTTTCAGCAGGCCCATTCGTGGTTGATCTCCATCCCCTCTCTCCACATCTATCCTTCACCACCTCCTTTCTTACGGCCAAAAAGTACATCCACCTAGCCTGAAAGACTCAGACGTGCAAAAGACAAAACAATAAGACCTACCCGCGAATGAGCAGCAGGCATCCCCCTGGTGGACTGCAGTATAGGCCGTTACCTCTGGATCCCTGCAAAGGCACTCCTGGTGGCTTCCCTACAGCAGGTGGAAACCTGGCCTCCACTCCTGCTGTCACCTGCTGCCAGCCAGATGTACTGGCGGGGACCCTGATCTTCTGTCAATGGCCTGACAATGACCACAGCTATGGGGAAGGTTAACTCATTAGCATAGACCCCGCCCACAAGCAGCAGCAACACCTACCAACCTGAAAACAAAAATGGACTGACACCTCCTGACCTGAAGGAGAAGGGAAGACACAGGGGAAGGAAGAAAACTCTGACAAAGCTGGTCTAATAGCATCAAATTTATGTCATTCATTTTGTTTTGACCAGAAGGGAAGGTAGGAACTTAGGCCTAGGTAGGAATTTTTGCTACTCCCTGAAAACAATGAATTGCAGTTCATCCTCTCCAGCAGTTTCTGGAGGCTTTCTAAAGTAATTGAAATAGCTATTCGAGTTTTTTATTATTTTTCGGTACTTTTTACAAAATTTCCTGGTATGTGAACAATACCATTCCAGGTCCTGTCTTTACAAAAAATATGTTGAATTGTATACATTTGTTAAATTTGTCTCAATTTTGTATCCAGGCTGGGAGACACACAGGGCAAGATCTACAAGCATTTTCATCTTTTTTTTCAGGGCACAACGTGAAAAATTGATCTTTGAAGAAGAAAAATCCTGGAGTCCTTGCACTTGCTTCCGGTCTAATTCCACGTAGACTTTAAAATCCTCATGCTCACCTACAAGGCTCTACATGGCTTGGCACCTCAATAGCTGTCTGAACTATTATCGCCCTACTCCCCACCTCGCAACCTCCGCTCTTCAAATTCTGCCCTCCTTACTGTCCCCCAAGCCCCTCTACACTCTAGGGGTGACAGGGCCTTCTCCTGTTATGCCCCCAAGCTCTGGAACTCTTTGCCCAAGGATATCAGAGAGTCACCTTCTCTAAACTCCTTCAAATCCAGACTCAAAACCTTCTTCTTCAGAAAAGCCTTTACTGAACTGGTTCCATTCTTCACCCCTCTGCTCTTCTTAATACCACCTTCCACGGTCTCCTCTATTGTTACTGTTGTATTGTTGTAATTGTAATTCATCTTGTGTATTCTTCTTATGTATTGTTGTATTCTTCTTATTTATTGTTATTGTCATCCTGTAAAGTGCTTTGAGAAGCCACCTTTAAAGGCGCTATAAAAAATAAAGTTTATTATTATTATATTATTATAAAAAAATCCTGTTTCTTCTTGTTTTGTCTTTTTCTTCTGGATATTTCTGTCTGGTGAGTGGGCACAGTAAGACATGTTAGAAACTTGGTTTACATTTGATGCCCAAGGGGTTAGCTTCAATTTAAGAGCTAGACTAGATCTCTACTATCTATACTTCCAGAGATATTACAAAATGTTTGATGGAATCTATTCCAGTTGGAAATTGCCTCTGTGACACTAACAGGTACTAGATATGCAATCTGTCAGTTAGTAACAGGTAGTGCAGTGAGAGTATTAGTGATGCCGTGTTCATTTATATCTGTGTTTTAATTTTCTAGTCTGTAAATTTGCAGCTTTTTTATTAATCCTGGATGTGGGTGTTTAAGAGACAAGAGACACTTGTCCAGTCTTCCTCTTGCCCCTGGTTCTCATCTTCCTCACTGGCACAGCAGCCTATTAGGAGAACATTGCTACAGGACTCACACACAATTTTAATGAAACAATTAATTCGCCTAAATTAAGGAATGTGAATACAAATGAGCTCTGACTGTTTCACAGTGTTAGAAACCATAATCGTTTAAGAAATTTCTGATTGTTGTTTACGATGTATAAAGTCAAAGTGTTGAGCTGCAGGCAAAACTAACAGCTACAGTATTAATGTGGATCAGAGTGGTGCAGCCAGCTTTGAGCACTGAAACAGTGTATAAAGTGTATCTATCAGGGAAAAAACTTTCCGGATTAGAATATTTTCTAGAGTTGTGAAAGGTTACTTCTATTTAATGTTTACATTCCTATAATTAATTTTAACTTCTCCTCAATGTTAAAGATGCTTTAAATTGTTTGGTTTGAGTACAGCCTCAGCCTATAGCTAATAGATGCCTCTATTTGCTCAGTTTCACTTCAAATGGATAATTTGGTGAAACATTTTATTCTTATTGGGGTCACGGGCCTTACAGCACTATGACACTGTGGGACATCACAGTAGTTATTATCAGTAAATATCCTGGTCTCTAACAAAGTACAGTGTCTATGCTCAGACAATTATCTGCAATTCTTTTTAGCTAACTGCACCAGAACAAGTTCACAATCAGTCCTATGCTGATGACCATGTCAATTACATCCAATTATCTTCAAACTGAAGGAGAGGCAGCAAGGATTAGCTTGGTGCTTATGAAGATAGAACAAATAGAATAGTTGTAGAGGAAAACAAAAGATTCCCAATCTCTCTGTGTGCCAGACAGGCTGAGATCCTGATGAAAGACCAAAGAGAAAAAAACATCCATCAATGGCACTGGAACAGTAAACAAGAGTAAAAAAAATAAGAGAAATTCAGGTGATGTGCAGGTACATTGAATTGCTTGAAGAAATAGTCAGTGATGATAAAAGAAAAGATGCACAGAGGAGGGTGGATGGGATGAAGAATGTGAGGCAGTTAAAAAAGCCTACAGAGACCCCTTAGACTTCCTGTGTTAAATCATTACTAATCAAGGTTTTTGATTGTACAAACTGTTCATTAAAGTATTAGAATTATTTTGCAATCCAGAATGAACAGGTCTTTTTCAAAATCCACCAACAGAGGCTAAAATGAAACAAAAACATGGGTTTGACAAAAAGGGTTTGTAAAGGGTTTTAAGCTCTACTTCCAGCAAGAGATAATTGTGACAGGCCATCAGCTGGTCCTCATCAGAGATCAGTGACCAATGTGAGACTGTGAGCAAGACTGAGACTACAGGCCAGAAACACTGCCAGAGATTTTATCCCATTTTTAAGAATAAGCAAAGCTTCTGAGCTGCTTCCTCCATAATTAGAGCTTTAAATGGTCAATTTTTATCAAGTCAATAACAACAATAATAAATAACATATTGAAATATCGCTCAGGGTGTGGAATCCCTCTCTGAAAGGTAGGTGTTACTAGGAGATCACAGCTGAACAAAGTTTTATGTGTTAAAGAGCTTCAGCTGTGGGAGGGCTTTAAGAGCAGGCTGAGCATCTCCCTTTGTGGACATTAAGTTTGGATGTCAGTTCTGGTCTTGCTGCAGAGCTGAGTGTGGCTCAGGACCTGAACACACTTCAATACAGCTCAGAGATCTTGGCTTCTTGCACATCTTGTATAATAAAAGACTTTCAAGCTCAATCTTTGCCAGTAGGTGCCAAAGCAAAATCAGTCACTTGAACATTACAAGTCCTCTCTGTTACAGCACTATGTAAAAGAAGTGTAGCAGCTAATTACTATGATGGACAGAGAAGGTGTCAGTGATTAAAGTGAGCTAATTGTTTTAAAAAGTCCTCAAAGGGTTCTAGAATAGTTTTATATTTTTACCAGCACAGCACACAGTGGCATTCAGACCAGTATGATCACTTTATCCAGTTTATAGGTCTCTATTCCTTTTCAGATCAGCAGTGTACGGCAGGGTTAGGTGTTGCCCTGCAGCAGACTGCACAGTTATTCACACAAAAGATGACTTATTAAAGTGTATCTGAATGTGTCTGACATCACAAGTCTCTCTGATTCTCAAAGTGTCAGCACGAACGGTTGACAAACTGAATTTAGTGGTTGTACCACTGGTTGCACCACTGTTTTTTTTTGTTACTTAAGGGTATGAGAAGTATATAGAAGTATGTTTCTGTATGGTGTGATTCTGCTTCCTGTATGCAGACTTATGCAATATTAAAAGTTATCTGCCAGGTGTTTGTCCAGTCTTGAATTCCATCTACATCTTCTTAATTTCCTTTGCTGCTTGTACCGAATATTTAATATTCATGAAGACCCTCTGGAACCATGTCGCTCAGCTCTTTTGCTCTGGGGTTTGATTCCAGCCTGAGGCTCCGTCTGTCATGTGAGCTCATTATGTTCTTTAGTGCAGGTCAGATGTGCAATAAAACTGGAGACAAACTAGGGCAAACAAACAGATTTATTTTAAAATAACGCAACTTAACAACGCATACATTTACACATCATACAAAGTTACACTGCATACAAAAAAATCTCAGAGGCCTACATTCTACAGAGCTGTAACTCAAAAGCTTGTACAGATGCAGCCACTCCTTATTACTGCATTAGTGGTACCACACAGCACTGCAGTATGGCAGGGAAGTGTGGTTCACTGGCCAAAGACGATCGATAGATGTCACTTGTAGTACGTTAGGTGTTAGTGAAACGATTACTTCATTTAGTCTTTTTCTCTACTGTGCATGTTTAAATCCCCTTGGAATATTAATATGAAATTTTACAACTAAAGGGAAATTTTTTGATGCTGAAAATAAAAACGGAAGTATAGCATAATATATACCTAAAGTAATGCAAATTTTAGCAACAAGTAATCGGGAAACAATCTAACTAAATATTGATATTAAAAAATATATTTCACACATGCTGTACTGTAGTGGCTTTAAAGCCATTTGGTCTCATATAGTCTCATGCATAACAAATACCTAATGTACATACAGTAGATGGTAGTGATGGCTAAATATAAAAACTAAGCACACACAGTATTCCACCACCTCCATAAACATTTTGTGCATCAAAGTCTTCACCTCTGTAACTTACGGTAGATATTTTGGAAATGTTGTGCTTGTTCTAACTATACGCAGTCTATAAACTTAATAAAAAACTATAATGTTGTATCCTTTTCTAAGAATACATACTAAAAACTGTTATTTTTGTAAAAAAATGTGTAATGCCAATTTCATGTCAAATGATAAGTAATATTAACATTGAACCACACAACTAACGAATTTTGGCAGTTAAAAATATCAGCAACACTTTATAATAACTTTCATTAATGAGTCATTAACAAACATTATATAATGATTAACAGATCATTAGTTCATATACATTCACATAGTTATAAATGCCATTAAGTGATAATTCATATTTTAGGTAATGTGTTTTCAAATAATAAAGTTTGTTGTTCATGATTTGTAGTCTGTTAAACTGTCTATTTCATGTTTCTGTCTGCTTTGTAACATTGAAAGAATGTACGCAGGTTTTTACACTTTACGTCTTTACATCTAATTTATTCAAGAGTTGTAGAGCTAGGTTGATTTGGTGAAGCAGTGAGTTGGGGGTGGGGGGAGGTGCAGTTTAGGGTGTACCAGGATGTACATTGATGGGGTCATTTTGCTGCAAGGGAAAGATGGATGGGGATTAGGTTGTAGTTGTAGTTGTAGTTGGTTGTAGTTGGTTGTAGTTGGATGGTTGTATTTTTGTTCTGTTAATTGACTGTTTGGAATAACTTTTTTTTTAATCTTTTCTTTTCAGTTTAATATCCAAAATGTCCCCCATATGGGTAACCACATATTAAACAGATTTTTGGAACGGGGAAATTGATCAGGAGCTTGCTATGCATAGACATGGTATTATGTTTTCATGAATGGTGCACTACCTTCTCTCAAGGTCCAGTGACAGACCACACAAGCAAAGGGGACTGATGCTCTTCCTTTTTCCTTTCTCTGTCCTTTGTCTGGTAGGGAGGTAAATATGTGTGACCTGAAAGCCAGTTTGTCATTTCCTTTGTTGCTCTGTTTCTGCCTGCAGGTCAGTAGATGCTGCTGCTTGTGGGAGGAGCCTTACCTAATGAAGTAGTCACCCCCTGGGGCTGCGGTCATTGTCTGGTCATTGACAGAAGATCAAGGCCCGCATGTCGGGCTGGAAGCTGGGCAACAGTGGGAGTGGAGTCCAGGCGGCTGCCTGATGCAGGAATGCCACCAGCCAGATGTGCCTTCTATGGGATCCAGAGGTGGCAGCCAATGCCACGGTCTGGAAGAGGGACCCCCACATGTTTGTCTACAACAGTATCGGGCATCGCTTCTCGCTCTTTTGGCGAAGATCCCAAGTGCGTGGCCTGACCGCAGCTTGAGTTTCTAGACTTTTTTGTGGGGGAGAGGATTCCGGCCATACTGCTGAAAATGGAGAAGACTTCGGCCATCAAGAATGCAAAGCCAAGGTACATGGTATGTTTCGTGCTACGGAAAGAAGCTTTCGAAAAGGACTTTGAGAGGGATGCCTTTGAGGACAACATTATCTTCAAGTACCTGCCCTTGCAACCGGAAGATGTTTATTGCCTCCAGAGCTTCCTGGGTAAGAACATTTTCGATCTTTCACTGTCATCTCCTGACCCGTGTGTGAAGGTGTGGTCCATACTGACTGCACGTAGACAAGAAGAGCCTTTTGTAAATTTTTTACTCGAGCCACTTGTTGTAACAGAAGGAATAAGGTTCTTGATCCCGAGATGAAGTAAAACAGATGAGTTTATTGCATGCAAGGAACAATAAAGCCGGAGTCTTGTTTCCCGCAAGAAACAACAAAACCGAAGTATTATTCCCCGTACTGGTACAAACTTTTGGGTTATATAGTGTCTTCTTCTCCATTTCTGATGTCACTCGGTCTGATGGTAAAGAGGGGGGTTCATGGTATTTGGCCAGTTTACAATGTCCTGGCCAAATGGTCAGTTTAAGATTACACCCAGGGGGGTTCCTAGCTTGCATCTGCAATCCTTATCAGTTAACCCCCTTTCCTGCCATAAACCCCAGCTTGTGACTTAGAAGTCTAAACCACATACAGAAAGGATTAAATTTAAACCCCCATCTTCACATCTTTCTTCACACTGTTTGCTCGTGAGCTGAGGCCCTTATGGGTCCATATGTTTAGCCCCTATGACATGTTCATGTTCAAAGATGACATTGTGAACTTCCTAAAAAGGTTTTTGGATGTGCAGGATACTGGGATAAAGATACTTGACAGGAAGAAAATATGGAACAGGAAGAGAAAGTACATGGTTCGCTTCACAGCTGACCCCAAAGCAGAGGACAGGCTTTTACACCACCCTGTGTCCTTTACAATTGGGGTTAAAAGAGGCTACCTGTATTACCTGTATTACCCAGAGCAACATTTTGAATGTAGGCGTTATGGGCAGAGAGGTCATTATGCTTCGGACTGCAAGGTCCAGGTGTGCAGGAAATGCGATGAAGTAGGTCACAGTGCACTGACATGCAGATCTGAGCCCAAATGCAATTTGTGTGGGGGCTCTGGGCATGTCTACAAGCTGCTGCTGTCACTGGCAGCACACCTACAGCAAGCACGTCCTCGGCTCGTCACGTGAAGGACCCTGCAGCTGTGCCAATCGAGAAGCCGGTGTCTGTGCTGGTGACACCATCGTGGAGGAGATGGAACCAGGAGAGAGTGACAGGAGCGTAACGAGACAAGCTGCAGGCAGACGACGGCAGAACTCACCTTTGAGGAAGATCACCACGGCCAAACAGAAGCTTCAGATCCAGCTGGTGCAGAGAGGGAAGACATGGGAGTCACGCACGACCCACTGGAGTGTTTGCAGGCGATGGTGGAAGAACCAAGTCTTGACCCTGTGGAGAAAAGAGTGTAATTGGGCAGATAATATGGAAGACGAGGGGGACATGGACACCACCATCATCAAGAAGACTGGGAAAAGGAAGGCAGCAGGCCACACGTCTTCTTTAGTGAAGAAACCGGGCAAAGGGCCCTTGGAATTTTTGGGGGAGATGGCTGAAGATTCGCTGGCCCAGACCGATGGCTCATCACAGGGGTCTGAGAGTGTAGCAGGAACCCATGTCAGGGCTGGAAGTGTCTTCTAGATCTTGCATTCCAGAAACTGAAGAGACACTGGTTTTGGCAGAGGCCCTGGAAGAATGTATGCAGCCACAGGTTATCCGGCAGAGAGAATAGTCTGAGGTCTGTATATTTGCGGAGGTACCCTTGAGGTTCAAGGCTTACTGTAAATGGGACGAAAAGGCCAATAAGTTAGTTTGGCCAAAGACTGAATTTAGTGGTTGCACTTTGATGAGTAACTGGTATCTCGGGCAGGGATTGCGTTGCAGTGTGGGCATTTTGGTGGGGAAATTACAACACTAGAGGGGCTCAATCGGATGGAGGCAATCAATAAGAAGGTGTTACTGGTGGATCTAGTTAAAGACTAGCTAGAGGATAAAGGTGAATTTAAGGAAATGTTTGAGAACGGGGTCCAAAGACATGCTAACATGGTGGGGAAGACTTTGGAAGCTCCTGTGCAGTTCCTAGAACGCTGTGCATGGAAGAATGGGAACATGCAGTACCCAACCCGGGCGTCAAGTTTTCACCGTGGAATGAAGGCGCTCATGGGGGTGACAGTGGGTTGTGAATGGGTGGGGGGATAGAAAGTCTGTTTTTAAGGAGGCAAAGAGGGGTGGCTGTGCGTCAGGCTTATATGGAGCTGATGCCGTTCCTATGCCAGTACTCAGAGTCCTTGTTAAAACCCTAATGCTGAAGATCCTAACATTAAATGTACGTGGGTTAAGGAACACGTTTAAGAGGACGGCGGTGTTCACTTACCTGACAACGATGTGCTTTGACATCTGTCTGCTGCAGGAGGTCCACTTAAAAGATGAGAGTGATGTTCTACAGTTTACACGGGAGTGGGATAGAGGAGACTCACGGTGGAATATTGGTGGAGTCCATTCCTCTGGCATAGGAAACTTACTAGGTAATAACGATTGTATGGTAGAAAGATGTGAGAATGTAGTGCCTGGGAGAGTGTTGGTTTTCGATATTTGTTTTGGTGTTAGTAGCTTCCAGTGTGTGTGTGTGTGTGTGTGTGTGTGTGTGTGTGTGTGTGTGTGTGCCCTGGCAATGGCACTTTATGGGCAGACTTCTTTAAAGACCCCGTCTGCCTGACTAACAATTGGATTGTTATAAGAGGGGATTTTAACGTCGATCTCCAGGACAAGAAGGGCGAGTCAGCTTAACCTCCTTTTATCTCAGTTTGGCCTTTTTGACTGTGCCTTTCGGACAGCAAAGGGGAAAGCCGGGGCCACGTGGAGGAGCGCTCAGGGCACTGCAAAACGCCTTGACTATGTTTTTGTTTCACAGGCGGCACTTGCTGAGAAGGTGGTGGTGCAGCCAGTTGGGTTTTCAGACCATGCCCAGGTGGAGATTCACTTTCCACATTTAAACAATCAGTTTGGATGTGGGGTGTGGAAACTGAACACAGAGACTCTGAAGGAAGCAGAGTATGTCAGTCTAATGAGATCTAAACTGTGTAAGTGGTGGAAGGAGAGAAAGCAAGGTATCTCCCTGATTGACTGGTGGAAGCAGTTGAAGAAGAAGATTAGGGGGGAGTTGAGAGCTTACTTCTTAGTAAGACTCAAGTGAGACTGGCAGAAGGGTAGGAAGCTGCAGGAAGAACTGAATAGCTTATATTCTCAGTGTAATAAGGGCACGGTGGTGAGTTTGGAGGCTATTTCAACGGCAAAAGCTAAACTACGAGGTTATTATGAACAAAAGGCAAAAAAGTACCTGTTTAGAGCTCATGTGGAGTACTTACAAGCACATGAAACATGCTCCAGCTTCTTCTTCTGCCAAATACGGCAGAGGCAAAGGCGGAAAGTGATGGCAGGCATCCAGACCCAATTGGGGAGGATAGTACCTGGTAGCGATGAGATGTTGGAAGCAGTGAGGAACTATTATAAGCTTCTCTTTTCCCAAAAGCCAGTAGATGAACTCATAGGGACAACGTTATTAGATAACATCGTGGCACAGATACCCAAAAAGGCCCAGGAGCACCTGGAGGTGCCAATCAGCCTGAAAGAACTTGGTGATGCTTTACTAAGCATGAAGCTAGGTAAGGTTCCAGGTAGAGACGGGCTACCCGCTGAATTCTACCGCACATTCTGGGATGTTGTAGGGCCCATTTTGATGCGGGTGACGGAAGAAATCTTCTGTAGAAAGATCATGAGCGACTCGATGAGGGAAAGCATCCTCACGCTGCTGTACAAGAAAGGGTCAGCAACGGACCTAAAGAACTGGAGGTCGTTGTAATTGCTCTGTGTGGATTGCAAGCTAATAGCCAAGGTGTTGGTGAACTGCCTGAAAGGAGTACTAGCTTATGTGATCGACCGGGACCAAACGTGCAGGGCAGAAAGTAATCCAAAGTCAGGACAACTCTCAGAACAAAATGGCTCCAGTGGGCCAAGGACCATCTTTTCAGGCTGAGAGGTACACGAATGGAAGGAGAGGAACAATGCTCACCCCTGTTGTTTGGCTCGGTGAGAGCGCAGCAGGAGACCACTGTAATGGTCTTCTGAAGAAGGGAGGGAGATTAGTCGAGGACAAAGCAGGAATGTTGGACTGTGCTACTGAAAACTACACTGAACTGTTTGCATGAATAAAGGTGGGTATTGGCATGCGCGACAGGTTGATGACTGGTGTGAGTGTGAAGTTAGATGGGGAGGAAGGATTGGACGGCCCAATAACAACTGTAGAAATGAAGGAGGCACTGGAAGGGTTGCAGAAGGGCACAGTCCCTGGGGTGGATGGGTTACCAACCGAGCTTTATGTGATGTTTTGGGAAAGGTTGGAGCCAATGCTGTCAGAGGTATTTACTGAAATTTTGGAACAGGGTGTGATGGGGCCAACTATGAGAACTAGGATATTGGCTCTGATTTATAAAAGAAAGGGGACAAGACTAGCCTAGATAATTGGAGGCCGTTACAACTGTAATGTGCAGATTAAAGATACTGGGACGAAGACTGAAGAAGGTAATGGTGTTTCTAGTGCAGGGAAACCAGAGTTGAGGAGTTGCAGGTAGGAAAATAAGTTGGAATTTGCAGCTGATCAGAGACACGCTGGAATCGGTTGAAGATAGAAAACTGCCATTAATGTTGGTGAACTTGAACCAAAACAAAGCCTTTGACAGGGTGAACCATGCTGTCCTATGGGAGACACTGAGAAGAATGGGGGTAATAAGAAATTCGTCACTTGGTTACAAACATTCTATAGGAAGGTGGAAACTAGGGTGTGTGTTAATGGCAGGTTAGGCGGAGGAATACCGGTTAAATGTGGAGTGCGTCAAGGTTGTCCGCTATCCCCTTTGTTGTACATCGCATATGCTGAACCCATTTTAGAGTGAATCCGGAAAGACCCAGGCGTGCGTGGGGTTCTGGTCCCTGGAAGTGGAGGACATGAAGTCAAAGTAGGGGCCTATGTGGACGACATCACCCTGTTCCTTAGTACAGAAGGAAGTCTGCAAAGGGCACTAAGCATAGAGAAGGGATTTGCAAAGGGCACGGGTTCTATGTCGAATAAAAGCAAAAGTACAATTCAATATTATAGAACATGGAGAGATAGAACTGAGGCGATAGGTGGATTAACAGTTATGACAAACCCCAGTGAGGGTGCTAGGAGTACAGTTTCATAAGGAAAGTATGGTAAAATTAAACTGGGAGAAACGTCTGAGAAAGGTGAAAGAGAAATTGGGGAGATGGCAAACAAGATCGCTGTCCTTCATAGGGAAAGTTCTGGTACTAAAGAAAGATGTCATGCCATTGCTTTTCCACCTAGCAGTGGTGTATCCTATGCCAGCTCGCCTCCAGAGAGACGTAGTCAAGACAGTCTTCACTTTTATGTGGGGGTGAAAATATGAGTATATTAAGCGAAGAGACATGTACCGACTGTTAGAGGATGGAGGAAAGAAATGCCAGACATCCCTTTAAAACTGGACTGTATCTTTATTTCCAGTGTACAGTATGTACATAATTGCATGAGAACCCGTCACATAACTGCAGCTCCTTTGAGCATCTTTGGTTTGCACCAGTAATGAGACATCTGGTGACATGGACAAACGTCACTCCTAAAGCGGAACAATTGCCATGGCATTATAGGCAGTACACTGGCTAAAGTCTGATCAGGCAGTGAGGGAAGGGCTGACTACACTGAGGCAGAGGCAGATGTACAAGCTAGTAAGGAGGGAGAGCAGCAATGCTGTCCCTGGAGTAACAAAGGAGGTGTGGCTTCAAATTCAACCGGCAAAGTTAGATAATCTACTGAAAGATCTGAACTGGCTCTGTGTGTGGGGGAGACTGGCTGTTAGAGCAGGAGGCTGGCACCCCCCGTGGCTGTGGTCTTTGTCGGGCCGTTGACAGAAGATCAAAGAGCAGGGACCCCACCCGGGACTGGCAGGCAGGCAGGCAGGCAGGCAGGCAAGAGAGAGGGGGAGCAGAGTCCGGCGGCAGGCCTCTGGCTGCAGGGAGGCCGGCAGCTGCGCAAGTTCCAGGCTCCAGGGCAGTCGGCCTGTGCCAAAAGATTTTCTTGTGTTGGATTTGCTTCTTCTGCTTGGATTATTCTTTTCTTCTTTTTGGGTTTGGACGCTTCCAAGGACTCCCGGAGAAGGACGGGCGCTTGTTCAGAGTGCCAGGTGAGTTTCTTGCTATCTTTGGGGTTTTCTTTTTTTTGCTTTTGCTGGACATGGAAGCCGGCCTCAGGCCTGGACTGAAGAACACTCTCCAGTTTAGATGGCTGGGAGATGTTGGTTTGATGTTGGGGAGGGAGGACTTCTCCCAGCATGTATTGAAGCAAGTTCTGGATCTGAAAGAGGTGTTTTGTGTGCAAAGTTATGCATCTTTACAGCTTTTTAATGTGGCTTTATGCAAAAGTTATGCATCTTTACGGCTTTTTCTGGCCTCTTGTGCCAGAAACGGATTTATATGCCTTCTTGCATCGGTATGTAGACATCCTGAGTGAGGCACAGAGGGTGCAAGACGGTCTGGGGATCTGGACTGGCCACTGGCAGTACAGATTCCGGACGGATGACATGTCGAGGGGTGGTTTTAGACATCCACCGGCAAACTTTTTGGGATCCAATCAGGTGTTTCTATTTTATGCAGGACAGCCGAGATTGTGCCGAAGATGTGGTGGCCATTTGGCGGCAGAATGTAATAAGATGATTTGCCGGAGATGCAGGGGGGAGGAGCACGAGATAAGGGACTGTGTGATAAGGGCCAAGGTGTTCCTTATGTAATGAAGCTGAGCACCTGTTTAAGGACTGTTGGGACCGACAACCGGAACAGGTAATAGTTCTTCATAATAGGTATTTGGAGCAATTCCCAGTTGATGAAGAGGCAGAAGAAGAGGAGGAGGACAGAAGACAGGATGCTGGGGGTGCGGGAAAGACTGGTGGGGCGGGGGGCAAGAAAGAGAGTGTGGTTGAGAGAAATGTAAGGGAGGAGGCTGGTAAGCCAGAAAGGGGTGAGTCAGGTAGAGATAGAGGGGAGGAAGTCAAGATGTTAGTGGAGGAGAGGGGAGTGAGGTAGGGGAAGGCATAGCTGTAGGTGGAAGGGATGGGGAGGAGGCAAGTGAACTTGTAAGGGGCAGGGGGGGAGTGGGGTGGAAGTCAGTGGAAAGGAGGGGTTAAGGGAGGAGGAGGGGGAAGGGAGTGGGAGTCAGTGAGAGTCTGAAATGAGTGAAGATGGCAGTATAGTAGAAGAGGAAGGAGGGGAGGGAGATGGTTTTGAACTGGTGATAGGAAAAAAGAAAAAATGGAAGTGGAAGTTGAAGGAGAAAGCTGGAGGGGAGTCGCTCTCGCCTCCCAGGTTAATATCCAAGGTAGTAGAAGGTGAGGGGGTGTGCAAGGAGAAGGCGCTAACTTGGAATCCCCAGGCCCAGGGAGTGGGAATTGGGGGGATATAGGAGAGTTAGGGGGTGGAACGGAGGTCAGCAAAAGCCTCGCCTGGTCTCCTAGCTCCCCGAGTAGCACAAGTAGTTACGAAGGCCCACCACAGGATGCGGCCAACATAGAAGAGTTCTTGAGCAATGCTGGTATAGGTAACTACTCCCCTCCAGGTTATCCTTTGTGGGGAAGGTGGTTGTGTTGAAGGCTGACGTACTGCCTGCCTTGGTGTATCTGGCTTATGTGTATCCACTGCCGAAGACATTCAGGAGACTGCTGACCCGGATGGTTTTTGAGTTTACGTGGGGAGGGAAGTATGAATACATTGAGAGGGATATTATGTACATGGATGTTAGTGAGGGAGGGTGGGGGGTTCCAGATTTGCTGCTGAAACTAGATTGTAGTTTCTTTTCAGGGCTGTGTAAAGTCCTTGGTGGTGGGGTTGAGGGGTGGTTTAAGAGTTTTGTGTGTTTGTGGTTTGAGGCATGTATGAGGTCTGTGTATGGGTGGATGAATGTAAGGCCACATGCTGCTCCTGCTTGAGTCCATTATGGGAGAGCACGGGAGATGAGGAGGGAGCTTTTTCCCTTTGAGGACAGGGACGTTCGCGAAAGTCACAAGCAGCTGTATAGTTTGGTAATGGGGGCTAAAATGGTTAACCTGGCAGTGTTGGGCACCGTTGGGATGTGTGAGCCCGAGTGCAGCCTAAAGGTTTGGACCATGGATTGATGGACTTGAACTGGCGAATAGTCCATGACAGGTTGCCATTACGGCAAGTGTTGTATAGGCATAAGTTATCTAAGATTAAAAACTGTCCAACAGAGGGGTTCTCAGGGGAGGAGACTGTGCGGCATGCTTTCTGGGAGTGTAATTTTGTTCAAGAAGTATGGGAGAATTGTCATGATATTTTGCTGAATTCGCCTTCTTCCTTTGTTCTGTCCTTTGATGTAGTTCGATGGGGGTTTAGGTGTACCCATGTTCCATGTACAGTGGGATTTTGGGTTGGTTGTTTGTTAGTCTAGTAAAACAGGTGGTGTGGGATTCAAGAGAAGAGCTAGCCAAGCGGAATGTTGTGTGGTCTGTGAAACGGGTGGTGGAGAGGGTTAAGGGGATGGTGCGAGGGAGGGTTCTAAGGGATGTTTGGAGGTGGGGTTACTTTGCCGCAAAGGAAAAATGGAAGAATCTTTTTGATTTGTGATTTCATGTATTGATTGTTGAATTGTGAAAATGTTATTTGCCCTCTTGAGACTGTATGGTGAGGTGTGACTGACGTGATGATTTTGCTGTGTTTTGAATAAAAGTTTTGTAAAAAAAAATCTGTTCTTATCAGTTCTTATCTTCTTCGGATAAGAAGACTGGAAGGACAGGATGACGGCGCCGGAGGGTCTCGAGCTCTGCACGGAGCTCCTCAAAATACTGAGTGTTTCCTTTTAGAGCCAGAACAATGAGACCAGCAACTGGACCGAGAGAATCGCCAAGGTGAACGAGAAGCTGGGTCTGTGGAAAACGCGGTCGCTGTCCTACACAGGGAAAGTGACGACATCCTGCTGGCTTTGGTTTACCTGGCGGTGGTGTACCCACTGCCGGCCAGACTCAGATGAGCGCTGCAAGGGATGATCTTCAGCTTCGTCTAGGGCGGCAGGTACGAGTACATCACGAGGAACCAGATGTGCCAGCCAGTCGAGGAAGGGGGTAGAGAAATTTCCTCAGGAAAAGGAAGGAGACATGAAGCGATGGCAGTTATGAATCTGTACCATATAATGTATAAAGTTGAAAGGCATATTTGCGTTTGCATTGGAAATATGATTTTTAGTGTAACATTTGTGTGGTGATTGGATGGCTTTTCTTTTACCCTTGAACTTCTCTTTTCTGCCGTCAGACTGTTGAACTCCTAAAATCATTATTTGTCAATTTGAAACTCATGAGTGCAACTGAGTTCCACATTTCCCCCTGAAACTCGACTGCATCTTTTTCTGCAACCTTTGTCAGGTGCTGCAAGAGCCCATTGGCCATAAGTACCAGTACTTTGTCAGACTGTAGCTCTCCATCCCGATGAGGCACCTGGTTAAGTGGTCAAACACTGGGCCCAAGGCAGAGAGGCGACCGAAGTTCTACACCCACGCTGTCAAGTGGAGCAGGAGGTACGAGGCCACGAGACAGCCGGAGCTCTGCACCAACCACAGAGCCCTGTACAAAGAGGTGAGGGGGCATCTGGTCGCCGACGAAAGGCTGCAAGTTCCCAGACAAGTCTGGGAAAGGACGCAGCCTAAAGAACTGGACAATCAACTGAAGGACCTCAACTGGATGGCCGTACACAAGAGACTGGCCACCAGAGAGGTCCTCTACAGACACTCGCTTACCAGGAATCCGCATTGCCCCCGGGACACGTGTTTCGTCGAGGAGACTCAGGAGCATGTGTTCTGGAGCTGCCCCTTCTCCAAGGCAGTGTGGGGCAGAATGGACAACACCATGCAACTCCTGGGAGTGGGAGCTGTGCTCTGTTACCAGTACATTCTGCTTGGGCTGGCACCAACTGGATTGGACAAGGGGACGCAGTTCCTACTCTGGCTACTACTGTCCCTTACAAAAAAAGGCCTGTGGGATGCAAGGAACACTCTCATCTGGCACAGCAGAGTGGGGAGCAAGAGAGCTGGAGAAGATCCTGGCAAACCTCAGAAGGAGGATGATGTACTGGAAAGGACTTTGGGCCCTGTACAGGGACTAACGGACACAAGCAAGTGGTAGGGCTTGGAGGGACTCTTTAATTGCACAAATCCGTCCCCGTCATCCACTTGCATAGATTGATAACGGACAATCACCGCTGTTCAAAAAGTTTTTTTACTGCATGCTATGTATATTATTTGTGAGAATGTTTCCTTTTTTGAGATGTATTATGGAAATAAAGTATATTTTGTAAAAAAAAAATGTTCTTATCAGTTTAATATCTTGATACGTCCCCCATCGGGGGACTACATATTAAACCGCTTTTGGAACAGGGAGCTGGATCAGGAGCTTGCGCCGTCCTCTCCACACATCGGCCCGGTATTGCAGCGCCTCCGGGAATGCAAGCAAGGTGGACTGGAGCTCCTTCTGCTCGAGTCTCATCCCACGTCCGTCTGTGTCTCTCTCTCCATGTCTCTGTCTCCTTTTCCGTCCTCCCTCTGTGCACTTTCTCGCGTCTCAACTTTCTTGGCAAGCAGGCAGGCCCCCTTTTCAGCTCCTATGCGTTTTCCCCCCAAAAATGTATAATCTTTTTTTTTAGGAAGGCAGGTGTGGTGTGGTGCAGTGCATGTCCCCCTCCCCAGAGAGAGCTGCCCCTTGCCTTTGCCCGCAGGTGCTGACGGTCTGTTTTCGCTTGCAGCTCGCTCGGCACAGCTGCTGGTGGTGGAAGGGGCCTAAGCTAAGGAGGCTGGAGCCCCCCCCTGCGGCTTCAGTTGTTGTCCAGGCGGCCGGCAGCTGAGTGTGTACCGGGCTCCAGAGGAGTCAGCCTGCACCACTGTGCGCCAGCGGTCCGCCTTTTGGGGCATCACTTCTCGGCCTTTTTGGCCAATTTCATGCAGTACGTGGCCTAACCGTGGCTGTACGATTTACCAAAAAGGCCTGAAGGTGACATGAGGACGTGTGGAGAGAAGACTAGATGTCAGGGGGCAGCAGGAGCAGCGAAACACCAGGAAGACCTTTTCCATCAAGCCGGAATCGCTCCAGCTGAAGGCTGGGCACTCATTTTCCCGTGAGGGACAATTGAAGTATTTAGTGCACTTCGTTTTGAAGTCGGAGTCGGAACCGTGAAGGTTGGAATGTCCAGAGGGACTTTTGAGAAGGATAAGCCATGCTGTTTGAGTTGGGAACAACTCTCCAGAGATCTATAGAATATGGGATTCTGTCAGTAACCCAGATAAAGGAAGGGGAAAAGGAGGGGGAGGAAGGAGGGGCTGGAAGAACCTTCTAGAAAAGTAGTCAAAGAAACAAGTTTGGAGACATACTCTCTTGCAATCCTGTGTATTCCATCTTTCATGAACATGAGTTCGGTTAGCTCTGTGGAGTGTCCAACTCCGGAGCCTTTCTCAGAAATCGAAGAAATCGAAAGGGAACAGTGACTTAAGATAGCCTTCTTAGTCCTTTCGGTGTGTGCCATAAACGTAAGAGGGCTAAGAAGATATAGTAAGAGGATTGCAGTCTTTGATTTCCTTAAGGATTTGAAAGCTGACTTTCTCTTCCAACAGGAAGTTCTTGTTTAGGGTGTGGAAGACAGCAGGTGTTTTACCAAAGAATGGGGGGAGGGCATCTCAGAGTGGAGTATAGGAGTGGAGTACATTCTGCAGGAGTAGGCATTCTTATTAGAAATTAATGTTTTAAACTAGCAAAACTCCTTTGTTGTGACACCCGGAAGAATACTAGTAGTGGATGGACAGGTGGGGAGCGAGAATCTAAGACTAATAAATGTGTCCGGCACAGAAAAGATTAAGGAGAGATTTCTTTACAGGGATAGAGTCTTTATTTTTGACAAATAGGAAGATCATACTAGGGAGAGACTTAAATGAGGACCTTGACAGTAGTAGGACAGAAGGAACTAGGAGGATTTGCTCCCTTTTCCAAAACTATGACCTAGATAGTGTAAGGCAGAGCAGTGGAGGAAGAGGGTGCCCACTTTGGAGTAATAGCCAAGGCTCAGAAAAGAGACTGGACTACATCCTGCTGTCACAAAGTTTTAAGGTAAGGCAGACAACAATAGTCCCAGCATGGTTTTTGGATCATGATTTAGTTAAAGTAGAATTCGAAGGTGATAAGGTTAGCTTCGGACCCAGTTTCTGGAAGTTAAATACAGAATTTTTAGTAAAAGACTAATTTAAAATACTAATAAAGACCAATTAGAAAAAAAAATGGGAAGCAAGAAGGACCCTATTTGATTCAGCAATGGAGTGGTGGGAAAACACCAAACAAAGAATAAAGGGAGCATCAATTAGATACTGCGGGAAGAGGAGGGGTAAGGAAAAGGAGCAAATCTCCAAAGTACAACAGAAGTTCACTGGTTTGTATGAGAGGAAGAGTGGTGGTGTGCATGTGGAGAAAGAGGAAATTTTAAGAACCAAAAATGAGTTGAAAAACCTGTATATGGAGAAAGCTAAAGGGTTTCTCTTTAAGCCTCAGAACCATGAGGGCAATTCTACCTTATTTAAATGGTGAGAAAAGACCATAAAAGGATGATACTTGACAGTATCCAGATGAAGGATGGGGGTGTCACTAGAGACGCGAAGGAGATGGTAAGAGAAGCCACTAATTTTCACAGAGAATTCTTTAAGGAGGTGCCAACTCTGGAGAATACAGACATGATTTTAGATACACTATAAATTAAGGATTGCAGTGGAGAGTAAAATTGGCTTAGAAGAGGAGTTGACCCTGGAAGAGGTTGAGCAGGCACTTTTTAGTTTGAGTAAAAAGAAGGTACCTTCCAAAGGAATTCTACAAAACCTTCTGGCCTTCGATCAAAAACACACTCTTAAACATTTATACAGAATTCTTAAAGGGGGAACATTTGGGCACAACTATGAGGACCAGTGTGCTATCTCTGTTGTATAAGAAAGATGATAGGACATGCCTTGAAAATTGGAGACCTATTCAATTGTTAACAACGGACTATAAGATCTTAGCGAAAGTCCTCTGTCTAAGACTACAGGAGGCGTTATCAGAAGTTATCAGGGATGATCAAACTTGTGGAGTAAAAGAGTGTACGTTACTTTGGAATTTACACCTGATCAGAGATACTATAAGTTGGGTCGAAGATAGGCACTTACCACTAATTCTAATAAGCTTAGACCAGATGAAAGCTTTTGATTGTGTCAATCACAGTTTTTTATGGCAAGCTTTAGAAAGATTTGGGTTCAGGGGAAAATTTATTGGTTGGCTGCGGCATTTGTATATCAGTGTTGGAACTCGAGTCAACATCGATGGGTTTTTAGGAGAGACGGTTGCCATCAAGAAGGGAGTAAGGCAAGGGTGCCCTCTGTCACCCTTACTATACGTAATCTGCCTAGAACCAATGTTAAAAATAATAAGGTGACATTATGTGACATTATCACATAAAGAAATAACAGGTATAATGATTCCCAGCAGTAGGGGCCAGCAAGCTTAACTTGCGGCTTACGCAGACAACAGTCTTGCTATTAGACTCAGACAGGGGAGTGATGAGGGCACTTGAGATCCGTGAACATTTTGGAGAAGCAACAGGTTCGAGGCTTAACATCGGGAAAAGCAAAATAAAATACTTTGGCACATGGAGAAACAGGAAAGAGACACCGGGTGGATTAAAGTTAGTATCTGGGCCTATTAAAGTTTTGGGGGACTTTTTTGGGGAAAGTTTTTTGAAACGCATGGGTCACCATGGTTAAATTGGATAGTAAAACTAAGATTTCTGAAAATAAAACTGGGTCACTGGAAAAGTATACAACTGTCATATACAGGAACGATAGCAGTAGTTAAAACAGGCATCTTGTCCACTCTTATCTTTTTAGCGTACAGTTTCCCTCTGCCTCCGACATTCAGGAAAGAGGTTGTCAGAATAGTTTTTAATTTTATCTGGAACAACAAATATGAATACATACAAAGGGCAGACATGTACAGGACAATAGGAGAGGAAGGGAGGAGTGTTCCCAACATCCCCCTGAAACTGGACATAATTTTCATTTCTGTTTTGTGTAAAGCTTGAATCTAGTATCGAACCTAGACCCAAAAGCGGAAGCACTGCCGTGGCATTACGAACATGCTAGGAAATGGTTTAAACAACATCCAGAAGGGAAAGATGAGTCAGTGTGTCTACAACACAGAACGTAACACAACGTTTCGGCCGTGGAGCCTGCTTCAGGTGTGGAAGAAGAAGAAAGCTGAAGAAGGCTCCGTGTCCGAAACGTTGTTTTCTTTCTTTTTTCTTCTTTCTCACAAAAGGTAGATAATAGCAAAAGGCATCGAAAACCACACAGACTTTAATGAGAGGGCTGGATATTCACTCTGTTTTTGGATCCAGAAATCCAACTGTGACTGTCATTTCATTTCTGACATCAAAGTCGCATCAGATGATAACTCGAGTTACTTCTCTTGTTCAGCACAGGTCAGATCCTTGGGTATTCCTACGACATCAAAAGTAAAGGGGTTCCTGATTCACTCTGTTGTGGCCTCAACTGGAAAGTACTCTGAGAACTGTTCTTCCAATGACAAGAGGTGCACTCAATCACATCATGAACAGCAGCATCAAATGCCACACCATGTGTGTGTAGATAGTTTTTCATCTGGGAAAGAAATCACTTGCATTGATTTTATTAACAAAAAGCTGCAGCTTTTTCTTTATAGGAGTGATCTTGTCAAATCATGTAAAAAATTGTTAAAGAGAACCCCTGCAGTCCCATATTCAGCTCATTGAAACATGTGATTATATCAGCCAGGTAGGGTAATTTTACCAGCCACACTGGATCATCAAATAGACTTGCCAAGAGAGATTGCTGGTCATGCAGAAACATCTGTAC
Source organism: Atractosteus spatula (assembly GCF_055471065.1). Classification (NCBI taxonomy): domain Eukaryota; kingdom Metazoa; phylum Chordata; class Actinopteri; order Semionotiformes; family Lepisosteidae; genus Atractosteus; species Atractosteus spatula. The sequence continues at coordinate 253,511 of NW_028296653.1, read as the reverse complement.
CTCAGAGCGCAGCTCAAAGAGCCTCGTGTGCGCTCTGCCCCTTGATAACCATCTCACTTCAGTATGTAGCAGAAGCCGCACATGTTTGCTGCCCATTTCATTACAAAGCACACTGAACAGACGTGAATTCATTGGTCGAGCCTTGATACAACTCACAACTTGGACAGCAGAGTCTAACACGGATTTCAAATCCTCAGGCATTTTCTTGGCTGCCAAGGCCTCACGGTGGATGCTGCAGTGCGCCCACTTCATATCTGGAGCAACCTCTCTAATTCGTGCAACAACACTGCTGTGTCTGCCTGTCATCACTCTAGCACCGTATGTACAAACTCTGACGCATTTTTTCCAGTCGATGCCATTCTCTTCAATAAATTCATTCAAAAGATGAAATATGTGCTCTCCTGTAGTTCTTGTTGGTAGCGGCTTGCAGAACAGAAAGTCCTCATGCGACATGCCCTCAAACTCATATCTAACGTAAACGAGCAAATTTGCCGAATTGACGACATCTACAGACTCATCTAATTGCAGTGAAAAGCATCTGCTCATCTTAACGCACTCTGTCAGCGTACTTTTGACATCTGCCATATCAATAATTCTACAAGTGACTGTCATTCAAAAGGGCCACCAGGTCGAGCTGTTTAGCATTTTTTTCTCCACACATAAGTATCAGCTCTTTTGCCAACGGTAAACAAAGTTCTTCACCGATAGTGTGGGTCTTACCTGCTTTAGCAATCTGCAAGCTTGCATAGTAAGATGCTTCTTTGGATTTGGAAATTGGAGTGGCACTGTTCCTTATGGTGGACTTGCGCTGCTTCAGATCTTTAAGTTTCCTTTGAAAAAAATCAACAGGCTTATCCTTCAAGAGCGCATGTTTCATGGTAAAGTGCCGCCTTAAATGTGCTGGCCTCATGCTTTCATTGCTGAGACTCTCAGAGCACACGACACACTGTGGTCTTGGCTCTTCCTCTGTCCCGGTGTAAGTAAATCCCAAATTGAGATCATTTGGATCTTACCGCCTTGTAGCCATTTTCCGATGCTTGCTGACACTAGCAGGTGCAGCAGCAGAGTTTGTGTCGGTGGCCGATGTATAATCCTCCTCAGTCTCAACAGTTGTGTGTGATCTGTCGGAGCTGGCATCATTACTCTTGGTGTCTATTCCTTTCAGCCAGGACGTAATACTTGATTTTTGCGAGGTATTCATTTTCAATCAATTGTTGAGGAATGTGGAGCTGTTGGAGAAATATTTCCCATTTCCCCTTTAAAGGCTGTCAGAAGTCCGTTTCAGAAGTTTTTATTTCATGCGCATGGATGCGGAACAGAGATACTTGATGTATTTTTCTCAAACTAACCCAGAACAGTCCTTAAATATTTTTCTGTTATCTATCACGCTTTCCCATGCTTACAAGATTGGCGGTGTTCCAAGATCACGCACATTCTCCCACCTTCCTATTTGCTGGAGATAGCTTTTTTGAAATAAAATTGGTCACTTCATAGCATGCATTCCTATAGAGTGGTATAGAATTACATTTCTAGCTGTGTCCACTCAAGTATTAGCACGCGCTGTACTGTAGTACATAGGCTGCGTATTCGACACGTATTTAAATAGAAAATATGAAAACCCGTCCTGATTTTTCAGCGCACATTACACAGTTCCAGGGTCATTTGGCGTACCACCTGGTGGCACTCCACAGTTTGAGAACCACTGGGTTAATGAATCGTGTGTTTCATTACAAAACCTAAAATATTTTAAATAGCCTGTACATTTTATGTTGGCTTTCTATTTTCTCTGCTATCTTCTTCAGGATGAATAAAGTGGGCCTATTTATCTATCAGTCATATTTTAATAACTAGTGTTCTGTACCATGGTACCCCTAAAAGTACCACACTTGTACCATACTGCTGTCAAAATATCATAGGATAAAATAGGTTTCAACGTACCACACTGCACTTTAAGAATACCATGGTATACAGTATAAGTACCATGGTACATGTACTATGGTACTCTCAAAAATACCAGGGTACCATACCATAGTACTGGTACCATAAATGTACCATGGTACAATTTCTTATGGGACATTCTGTTCCAATTTTAAAATAACTTTTTTGGAAACATTTTTATTTTGTAATGTGTATTTTTTAATGTAATAAAAATTCATATTTAACTTGAACGGTTTTTACTTTCATTTTGTCCGATCAAATGCACTTTTTCACCAAGGTCGTTTAATTTTTAAAGACGGGGGAAACGTACTGTAGGTTTTGCAAGAATGCAAATTAAACGTTATTATTCGATACCTCAGAGGTTTTTTTGCAGGTCTCATAGTACATTCACAGTGATACAACATGGGATGATTAGGAGAAAGGACACAAACACGTTAAGCGTGTTGTTTTTTCCGATTTAAAATATGTTTATATACGACTGGGTTACATGGAGACAGATCGGTATTTTTATTCTGGATTCTGTTTGAATCCGAATTTTTATTTTTAATTCGTCCACTAAATTCACTCTAAGCGCACATCCAGATATTTGTTTAAAAGTATTTTTAATTCAGTTTGGAATATTTTACCGTTTATTTAGAGAACTTCCGTACGGTTTTTTTCTGAAGTGATCCCAGTTTATTTGTGGAATAAATTTTCTCGCCTCAGAAATGAAGCGCCTCTCTCTAAATATTTGACGGTTGTCTTTTTTCCCCAGTTCTTTTACAAAACCACATTTAAAAAAAAACGCGACCTACAGTTAAACGGGATTTTAAGTTTTAAAAGCATTAACATCCAAAGCGAATATTTTTCTTTAAATACTGCAGCTTTCAAACAAATTTTGTAATCTACTTCCTGGTGCTTAACCGATACTAAAAGTAAAGTACATTTTAAGTGAATTGTTTTCGTCTTTTCAGTTCTTTCATAAAACCACTTATTAAAAAAAAAACTCGACCTACAGTTAAACGGGATTTTAAAAGTTTTAAAACCATTAACATCCAAAGCGAACATTTTTCTTTAAATACGGCAGATTTCAAACAACACGAACACATTTTGTAATTACTTTCGGTTTCTTAACTTATACTAAAAGCAAAGTATATTTTTAAGTGAATTAAACTAAAGTTTATTTTTTGTCGAAATACTGGCTTGAACTGTGTTATTGCTACTCGTGGTAGGAATTGCGTGGTCAATGTGATTAAACTATTACGGTCTTTAATTGTACACTGTTGGAATTTTCCTGTTTTGGTAAATATATAACGATGGCACTTCAAAACAAATTAAAAACATCGTTATTGGTTTTAATTTGATTTTTTTTTTGTTTTTAATGTCTTTTATATCCGGTACTGATTCACTTGGGAATAATACATAAACACGTATTAAAATGTAATTGAAAATATTTTGAGTTCTATGGAAAGATGTGAAATGTGTTAAATCATAATTTCTATCAACTGTATTTAAAAAACTGTAAAATATTGCTGTTAAAATCAATTTTTTGTAGAAATGCAATTAAAAAGATTATTTTGGTTTATCTTGAATAGTGATGGCTCCCAAGTGCCGAGAAGACTTGAAACGGTTTTGTTCAAAAGAATATTACAAATGCTTTTCATATCTTTTTCAGACTATCATCAGTTTTTCAGTATTTCTGCCTGCATAGACTATCAAACCTTGCTGCACAGAAAGCTTTAGTTTTATCTAATTATTTTCTGCTTCTTTCTTTATAGCTTAAATATAACTTATGTGAACAAATGAAAGCTTTTTTTTGTGTGCGCCTAAGGGAATAGATCATTTGCATTTGCTTTGTGCTTCAGTTCTATGCTGGATAATGGCATACTATACTGTATTTTATTGTGTTGGTTGTAATTCTATGTAGCCTCTGATTAAAACTATGATTTTTATACTTTTTAGTCATCCAAGTAACATTCGGTTTTCTAATCTTACAAAACATTCTTTCAGTTTTTGCAAAACATTCTCTTAAGTTTTTGTTTGTAATACGTTTTCGTCACAGTAAGCTCAACTTGCGTTCATTAAAAAATATGCAGCCCTAAATGAATGAAGCCACTGTCTTGAATTCAAAAGGTTATTCATCACCTTAATAACCCTTTTCTGCTTGATAGCAATGTTAAAAATGGTAACTTCTAGGGCTTGAGGCCGGGTTCTACCATAATTATTTACTAGTTTCCAATAGTCACTGGAGATCAAATGAAGCTAAAAACTGCACTACTAAACGTATTGAAGTCTCTAGCATATGGTAGATGACCGTGAAGTCATACTCCTGCAGGATCTCAATCCATTGACCCTCCGGCTCCTTGAAATTGAGCAGCCAGGTGAGGGACGCATGGTCCATCCGCAGTTTGAACTGGATCCCGATCAGATGGGGCTTGAAGTGGCGGACCGCCGAGACTACAGCCAGCGACCGCCTCCAGGTGACGCAATAATTCCTCTCGGCCTTATCGAGCGCCCGGCTAAAGTGCGCGACGGCCCTCTCCCCGTCTGGCCCCTCCTGTGCTAGCACTGTGCCCACCCCCGTATCACTGGCGTCTGTATCCAGCACATAGGGCAGCGTCGAATCCAGGAAAGCCAGGGCAGGGGCCCCCACCCTCTCCCGCCAAAACGCCTCCGGAGGGCCGACACCAATGCCGCATAGTTATACTACTGGTCCCCAGGTACATCCAGCAGCGCCTGGCAGGCCTTCCCCTCCAGGACCGCAGCCAAGTGGCCTGCCAACTCCACCTGAGACCAGCCGTTTGCCCAGGCCGCCATCTGGAACTGGGCCTCAGAGAGGCTGGTCTGTCGTCTCCTTCCCACCACATGGCCTGAGGCGACACAGGAAAGGGTCCCTCCGCCGAGTGGGCCGCCGTTGGGTAGCCCTGATGAGGGCTGTGGCCACCGGTGGCACTGAGGAAACATTCCAGCCCCTGGCGGCTGCTGCTCGCCCCCAAAAGGCGCTTTAGGGGGTTGCTTGGCTGCTGGGGGAACCAGCGCTTCTCTGAGTCCAACATCAACGGCTGCCCATTGTCCATCCTCCCACTCTGACACCAATGTAGTATTTTTGGGTTCGGGGAGGATGGACACGGTGACTCAGACCCTCGTTGGCTGAAAACTGGCGCTTTATTTTTTGGCACAGCCAGCACAGCACTCCCACGCTCATACACCAGCAGAGAGAGAGAGAGAACGAGCGAGCGCCAGAGAGAGCAAGAGAAAGAGAGAAACACACTGGGGTCAATTCGAGTAGTTACACAGGGATAGGGTGGCAGTTGAGTACAAGTATAACAGGGGTGTGAAACCAGGGAACTATTTACAAGAATCCGGACGATCTCCCCAGACTGTACGCCCGTTTCACAGTGGGTCAGCTGCACTGGTCAGCAGCCTTGCTCGTCCCTGCCCACTGCCCACTGCCCACTGCCCACTGCTCCTCCCATCCTGCCCCTCGCCGCGCACCCCAGCCGGGCGCTCTTCGGCCATAGCGCCAGGCAAATGCACTACAATATTAAAAATATTTAAGTGGCTGTTCATAAATTAATATGAGTATGAATTAAGGAAAATGTTCTTCTTCTTATTTACCAATTTAAATAAGAGTTTTTGATAATTTCTTATTTCTTAAGAAATGTTGGGTAAAAACTTTCAACCTCTAATAATGTGTGTTTTTTTTAATTCAACAAAACAGGTCCATACGTGTTGGCAAACCTTCTCACCCTGGCTAGTGAGCACTGGTGGGTCATAGGCTCCAGGTCTGGTTAGGTTATGGTCTGGACTCACTTTGGTTGAAATTAGTTCAGTGGCCTGTTGTCTCTCCAGATGAGCGAGAAGCTCCAGGAAGTACTAATCAAAAAGAAAGGATGGTACATATTTCCTTTTTTCTTCATACTAATTGAGATATATATGCTTTCATCAAAGTTAAATCCATATATATGAGCGTTAAAGTGTCCCCATATTTCAGTATGTTTGACATTGAAAATCCTAACGACAGCATTCCTTAATGAGCTTGATAACAACAAGCGTATGTATAGAACACATTGCTAATAGTCTTTCTTGTGTACACAAACAGAAAATAACAAAGGAGAACAAACATAAAGGTGCCGTGAGCATGTATAGTAACAGTAAAGAACAGAGTTTTGGCTGTTCTGTGAGCACATCCAGCCAAGCCACAGGACAGAAACCTGTGTTGGAGAAAGCAAGGCTGCCTGGTGATGGTTTGGGAGGTCTTGGATAGAAAAACACGCCAGGGGCTTTCCACTCCGGCGCATCATTAGAAGCCCTGACTGTGTCACGCCCTGCACATCTAGAGGGCGCTCCTGCTCGGGCCTGTTCCTAGTTTCCCTGTGCTTTCCTTGTTCTTCCGGTGTGTCTTGTTGTCTGGGGCTTTATATTCCGGGTCTCCCTCTCCTCCTCGCTCGGCATTGGGACCGGTTGTTGAGAGGCTCGCCTCACCAGGTCGCCCCACGTCTGCTACCTGAGGGCTCATGTCTCGCTCCGACTCCGCCCGATACCATCAGCCCGAACCGAACCCTCTCGTTTGCTCCGTTCCTGCCGCTACCCACAGGGTCCTCCGTCTCACCAGTCCCTCTCCACGGCTAGGCCCAGGCTATTGTGACAGACTGCTCTCAAACAGGACCACAAAGACAAATTCCTAGTAGAATGTCATAACAAAATATGATCATACATTTACAGCTGGGTTTCAGTTTTGATAGTAGACATTCCTGTAGCTTAATGTGAAGCTCTATATTTGGATAAAATATTTATATCACCTCCATGATCTTCAGCTTGTCCAGAGCTTGTTGATAGTTTTAGAAAGATTTTTGTTTTCAAGCTTTCAGTTAAGAAGACCTATTGCACCATTTCACTGTCTGTGCTCTTTTGTGGACTTTAATTATGGTGATAATGTTTACCTGGTTTCCTCAGCAGCACAAGATTTCTGGGAGGCCTATAGTCAAAGATTACTTTTAAATTAGACCAAATGTTTATCTGGCACACGTTGGTTGATTTCTGACAGGACTTGTGTGTGTCATATAATTATGGATCCATTTGTTGAAACGTTCGTTGTGAATGATTTACACTTTATGTAACCTCAGCAGTGTTACTGTTTCCTATGCACAGATAAAAAGTGATATGTGAAACATTGTTACTTTTTTATATGCATAAATAAATATTTTATACTTGCAACCATTTATGTCCAATTAGAGCCCAATCCATCATTGAGGATCCTCACCATCCCTCAAACTGGCCACAGACTGTTCTCCCCCCCACGTTCTGGCCAGTGGTGCCGCACTGTTAAATCACAGACCACTGGACTCAAGAACAGCTTCTATCCTACTGCAGTACTCATCCTCAACAGCTACCTACGATTCCTCTTTTTCGATGAGGTTTACAAACCCCGTGCAGGTCTCTGATGGGGTCCGAGGTGAACGAGTCCGAGAAGGGTGAGGCAGGGGAGTAGTCGATCGGTACAGGCGTAGTCCAGTCCAGAGAGGAGAGCTAGGCTACCAATCTGAGAAGGGCGAGACGGAAAAATGGTCAATAGGTACCAGTTGGACAGGAGTCCAATTTGCGTGCAAGATGTTGAAGGTCATAAGTACTGAGAGCTCAGGAGGCGGAAAGATTCCTCATACCGAGCATCGGTTTGGAGTGAGCAGAGGGTTCGAATAGTGAAGGACAGGGTGTGGAACGCAGATTGAATAATTAGGGACAATTGGTGCTGTCTGTACTTGTAACAGCCTCAGAGTCAATACACATCTGCACCACACACTTTCTACATGGTCTACAATGTGTTTTCTTTCACTACTACATATTGTTCTGGTTGTCTGATTTATTACAGTTTGTCACCATGCACTGCCTACACTGTGTGGTGTCGTCTGCTGTATTGTTTACGTCCTGAGAGATCACATGAATACAAGGTCTAATGTTCTTGTCCATATGGCCATAAACTCTTCTACTCCTCAACTCTACTTGATAACCTCAAACATCCCCTCACTCCTTCTGACAGATCTGACCGCCCTGCCCCCTCGGCATCTCCCTGCCAAACGCAGGATGCGGAAACAGCGACCACTACAACAGATAGATAAGATTTTATTGATCCCAAAGGGCAGGGTGTGAATTATATCTTGGCATTAAGGGGAGCTCACCCCTGGTTGGGGGGGGGGGGGGGGCATCACACATGAAGGGCCAGTCAACTAATACATACAAAGTGAGCATTGGATTATGTAGTGTGGTGCCTCCGGGGGAAAGGTTTATGTAACTGAGACAAAAGTACTCACACCACACTTCTCTTCTTTAATTTCCGTGGAGATTTTCTCTGTTTCTCCAGTCCGTTTGTCTTCCAAGCCAGTCCGCAATCCGTTCACTCAATCCTTATTCAGGCCGAATAATAATAAGCCTTTTGGGCTTCCCCAATTAAATAAGGTGCTACTCTCCCTGCCCATTGCTCTCTGGGCCATGCATTCCTGGCAGCTGTTCTTTCAAAAGTTGTTAAATATGCTTCCACATCATCTAACTCTGTCATCTTTTGAAGCTCAATTTCTTCTTACTGGGATCTCTCCCTGTTACTGAGGACCATCTAATTTCCTCTCCTAATCTTTGGAATTCCTCTCTCACCAAATTCTGTTCTTCTGTAATTCGTTGATTAGTCTCGGTTTGAATTTTATTAGCCTCCTGCTGTGCCTGTATAGCGTCTTGTTGTCCTTTTAAAGCCTGGAACTGGGTGAGGGTGGCTTGGGATAGTTGTTGTATCAGTTGTTACATTGTTTTTAGTGAGAGCTCACACACAAACCGAGAGAGGGAAAAAAAAAGTCAACTTTTTATTCCCACAATTCTCAATCCCGATCAGCGGCTGCCCACATCCTCCACCAAATGTAGCGCCTCCAGGAGAAAGGTTTATGTAACCGAGACAAAAGTACTCACACCACACTTCTCTTCTTTAATTTCTGTGGAGTTTTTCTCCGTTTCTCCAGTTCGTTCATCTTCTAAGCCAGTTCGCAATCCGTTCTCTCAATCCTTATTCAGTCCGAGATCCAAAGTCCGTAAAGTACCACAAATCCGCGTCGTATCCAAATCACAAAACCGTAAACCGTAATCCTTTATTTCTTCTGTTAATCCATTATTCTCTAATCCTTACCAACACCAACCTGATTCCACTATCTCCTCCAAAACGCATTCACTTACTGGCTTCCGCGCTGGTTCACTGTTTCCGGGGCACACATATTTTGTTTCCTGACGAGACACACCTGTGTCTCCTTGTTTTTCGGAATAAGGTCAGCTGGGTTTTTTTGGTGGCCATCTTGCTCGGGTCTAAGTCGAGTATATTGAGCAGGTTGTTCCTGAAATACCTGTCCTGGATGACCCTTCCCCTGATCATCTTACAATAGTTAAGAAAAAAAGACTTCTGAATCGGACCCAGATACCACAGAATAGTGTAATGGTGTAACGATTGCTTACAATCCAGCTAGACTCCCTGGCTACACTTTCCAGGCCAAGGCTGCAACACCAATGAGAGAATTCACACAAAGTCAGTGAAATCATCCACCGTGGAGACCAGAGTAAAACTCTGACCTTTACAATAGAAGTGACCACAGAGGTCTGGGCTCAGCTATCTTCAGTGTCCGTCCTGTTGCCCGTGAAGTGGGGGAACCGGCGTTTCTCTGCGTTCTGCAACTGGTTCTGCAAAGGGCTATTTACATCTCCATGAATCCACTCCTCAGATAAATGCATGCCAAGTGCTTTTTCTGACAGCAGAAGACTCTTTGCATCTCTGCATATGGTACATCCCAAGTTTCCATTCTTAACGAAAGGCCACGGGTTACGTTTTGAACCCACGGTTTTATGGTTGAACCCAAAAGTAGCAAGTGAAGTTCCCTGTTTTCTCTTGGGCATTATCGTCGCTTTTCAATAACACGTATAGAAAACCAAATGTCACTGGAAATTTTCTCTGCAGATTCACTATGCGCCTTTTGTTGGAAAAAACTTAAACAAGAGTGACTTGTTAGCTTGTATTCTTGTCAGGTGCAAATCTAAAGATGAAACGTTGCCTACTTTTGTAACAGCACCACCAATGCATTGATAAGTAATATTATTAAGTTGCTTAGCTATTTCTATAGCAAGAGAAAGCTCAAAACATAAACATAAATGTCATCTGTACCGGAAAGAAAGTGACACAGTTAATAGGACATTTTATAAATTGACAGTTTCCATATTTTAGAGAGTTTTCATTAGGTGTGATGTCAGTGCCACTGGTCTGTAGTCATTCAAGACTTTAGGTTGCCCCTTTCTGGGTACTGGCACCAGGCAAGATGTCTTCTAGAGCACCGGAACCCTTTCTAATCTCAGGCTGAGGTTGAAGATGTACTGCAGCACTGACCCCAGTTGGTCCGCACAGATCTTTAGCACCCTGGAGCTGACACCGTCAGGACCCGCTGCCTTCCCTGCATGGAGTCTCCTCAACTCCCTTCTGACCTGGTCAGCTGTGATGGATAGGCCGAGGAGGGCAGGGGAAGATGGAGTAGGAGTAGGAGGGATCTCATGATGGGGTGACTGAGGATATGAAGAGGGTGCCTGGGGTGAAGGCCTGTGAGGTGAATGGACATTAGACCCTGTATCGAATCTGTTAAAGAAAAGATTCAGCTCATTGACCCTTTCCAGGCCTCCCTCACTCTGTTCACTGCCAGACAGCTTGTATCCGGAGATCTTCCTCATGCCATTCCACACTTCTCTCACATTGCTCTCCCTCAGCCTGTCCTCCATTTTCCTCCCATAAGCCACCTTGCTCTCCCTAACTCTCACCTTCAGCTCTTTCTGCACTCGCTTCAGCTCCTTCTTGTCACCTGCCTGGAAAGCCCTCTTTTTCCTATTTAGGATGGCCTTCAGGTCACTGGTGACCCAGGGTTTATTATTGGAGAAGCACTGCACTGTTAACACAGACGTTTATGTAGTCAGTGATGCAGTGGGTAAGACCATCAATGTCATCTCCGTAAGGCTAACAGAGTACCTCCCAGTCTGAATTGTGTAATGGTGTAACGATTGCTTACAATCCAGCTAGACTCCCTGGCTACACGTTCCAGGCCAAGGCTGCAACACCTCTGAGAGAGCTGTGATGGCAAGGGTTCACACAAAGTCAGTGAAATCATCCACCGTGGAGACCAGAGTAAAACTCTGACCTTTATAGTAGAAGTGACCACAGAGGTCTGGGCTCAGCAGTCTTCGGTGTCCATCCTGTTGCCCATGAAGTGGACAGGCGATGGCCTGCTTTAATCCCAGATGATACGAAAGGCATAGGATCGAATCTCTCCAGAGGAGGTCCATTCAGATTAACACAAAAAGTGAGGCGAGTGAGGAGTGAACTTTTTATAAGCTAGTCTTTCCTTGGCTACCATATAGGCAGATCTGAATGAAGCTGTGGTTTCTTGAATTAAATTAGCATTCATTTCAAGTACCGTCTTTTTGCTTCGTCTTCGTCTTCGTATCAACGGCACTTTTATGTGATAAGCTATCACGGTGTTTCGCATACGGCCACCATTGAGTGTGAGAGCTGGCTTACCAGAGCGGTGACATCACCGCCCTTCCCTGTATTAGCTGCTGGGCTGAGGGGCGATCTCTCTTTAGCTCAACAGGCTGGGTCCCTGTTGAGTGACGCGGTAGGCCCGGGTTCGAGTCCCCGACGTTGGGGGGCCGACCTGATGCGGCAGCAGGCGAGGGTGCCCAAGTGAACCCGGTAGCGTTGCAATATTTTGTTTTCCGGAACTGGTTCTGCAAAGGGCTACTTACATCTCCATTAATCCACTCCTCAGATAAATGCATCCCAAGTGCTTTTTCTGACAGCAGATCTCTGCATACTATGCATCCCAAGTTTCCATTCTTAATGAAAGGCCACGGGTTACGTTTTGAACCCATGCTTTTATGGTTGACTGCCTGAACATACGGTCTCTGACTTCTGCATCTTTAGGAGCGTCTTCAACCTCCCAACCCTTCCCAGTAATGAGTTGTACTGCTCCCACTGCCGCAGAAAAGTCTTCACACAGGTGCTGCTTTTGCACGTTGGCACCCTGGCCAGTGGCCAAGAGCAGAGACCCACAGCCTGTAGCAGAATAACAGAATCCATGTAAGAAATAACGTCATCCAGTAGTATTCAGCAGTTGTGGACCAGACATCACAAACTTGTTTTCATCTGTCTTACTGCTATCTTTTTTGACTGTCCTGGTAGTCTGTGAAGATCGTTTGTGTGTGCGGTGTTTTCCTGAAGAACAGGCTGTGAAGAAATATTTCTAATAGAAAGGATAAATCAATACAGCAATATTACCTTTTTAATATGCATTATAATCGCATATTTCAGATGAATGCTGTATTTGCTTACCCCTCGCACTTTGCAATCTGAGGCAGCTGAAGCTCCACGTCTCCTCCCATGAAGTCTGTCTCCATACTATGGCTGTTCCAGTGCAGGCTCGCAGATTTTTTTTTTGTAATGGGAACTCAACTTAACCAAATCCCTTGGTGTATTTATATTATATTCTCATGTACAAGTAGAATATGCGACCCTTCCAATGAAAGACGGGTTACTTTCACCCAAGACTGGCAGGAGGCAGTCGAAACTCGCCACACCCGGACTGTTAACTCGATCAACCTTTTTAAGTAGCCTTGCAAATGAGCTCACACTGTAGGAAATGCACCCGATGCTGCAGAGGTGTCACATTTTACTATACATGTCAAACCAGTTGCTTTCCGTTGTGGATGTGCTTCCATAGTGATTTTTTTCCTCCATAGCCTCTGCTTTATCACTTATACAGTCAGCCTATTCCAGAGACATCTTCATTCTCTAACTATGAGCATGTAGATTCCAAAACGCTCTACGGCAGCAGAAGTGAGCAATTACCTGCTCGAAAACGAATGTGTTCCCAAAAGCATATACTGCATAATTATTTATGTTTGCACCATTTGCAAACATTCCCAATGCATCACCACCTTGTGTACTCTGCATTGTTCTATTTTATACCTTGACAGGAGAATACACTGTATTAATTGTTGCTACTGGGCTTGGAGCTTTGATTCGCCTACTTTTTCGACTAGCTTGCAGAGAAAGTCAATGCCCTGTTTTTTGTCTATCACATAATTAAAAAAATCAATGTAGAACACTATTACTGTGTATTTATTTTTGGGCGTTTATAATAGTCCCTGTTACCCCCGTTTGGATTAAAATCACAAATGCGTGTTTTAATTAAATGCTTGTATTGATTCACAATCTGACAATGCAAGATGGAACAAAAGCATCTGTGAAATCTCATACCCGAATGTCCCCCACCGCGCTCGACAATCTTGGGAAGAACACAGAACAGCCTGTTAATAAAATTGTTGCAACTTTGTTCTGTCAGTTCTTCCTCCCAGAACTTGTAAATCGCAGTGATCAGTTCTTGCTTTGTGCTGGGTTTTTCTGAATAGTCTTTCAGGGAATACATCAGGGAATTCAGGGGATCCATCTCTTGGACCTAAATCTGGGGATTCAGCTGGAGTTTTCAAACAGTTCACTCCCTCTGCTTTAAGCCTCGCCTTTGCAGCTGTGAATTTTGAGTTATTGTCCTGAAAGAAACGGTGCCTTGATCCAAAGTGCTCCCTGATGTATGGGACAGCATGCTGTTTGACCACAACTTCCTCAAAGAATTCACGATCTATAATTCCTTCAAAAAAAAAGAAGTGGTCCAAGGCCTCTTCTAGAAATAGCCCCCCAAATGTGAACTTTCAGTGCATTTTGGCTTTGGCTTTTTCATATCGGCCCCTTTTTATGAAATCGACACCATTGAAAACTGTTCTAGAGGCACTGTTTCATCAGTGAAAAGTCCATCATGATATGTTTCTCCCTGTTCAATCCATTGAAGTGCTTGCTTGAACCTTTCCTCTTTATTTTTTACCCTTATTATATGACATGTTGTGGTTTTTAATATCTCCATCCAAGCCCTCTGCACACTCTTCCTATCGATCTCGGACTCCCGTTCACAGCGAGGTCAGCTGCTGATAGCTCATTTTCCTCCATCACTTTGTCAGTGTCTCGCACAATAGAACTTGGGGGGTGGGGGAGGGGAGAGAGACAGTTGAAGAAAATAATTTCTGTACAGCTGGTACATTCTGACAACAATTGATTATAAGATGATCTGTCAAAGTGCAATGAAATAAAATATGCTAGACAGAGAGGCGGACATTATTATGCAGAAGACAAAGATCTGTGAAAGACTGTCAGTCTTGTGAATCAAAGACACTTAAAAACGCGTTTGCAATTTAAATTGAAATGGGGGGGGGGGGAATGAGGACTCTTATTTCTCTTATTATCAACAATCGTTAATAAAATGCTTTTATTCATTCATAATCTGACTTGCATAACGCACATTCCCGAATGCCCCCCTATCAACAATCTTAGGAAGAACATGAAACAGCCTGTTAATAAAATTGTTGCAATTTTGTTCTGTCAGTTCTTCCTCCCAGAACTTGTAAATCTCATTGATCGGTTCTTGCTTTGTGCTGGTTTTAGCCGTTTTCCAAATGTAGTCTTTCAGGGAATGCCATACCATCTCTGTTGGATTTAAATCTGGCGATTCAGCTGGAGTTTTCATCCAGTTCACTCCCTCTGCTACAAGCCTCACCTTTTGCTGCTGTGTGTTTTGGATCGTTGTCCTGTAGGAAACGGTGCCATGATCCAAAGTGCTCCCTGGTATATGGGGCAGCATGCTGTTTGACCACAACTTCCTTGAAGAATTCACGATTCATAATTCCTTCCAAAATAAGAAGTGGTCCCAGGCCTCTTCTAGAAATAGCCCCCCAACGTGAACCTTTAGTGGATATTTTGGCTTGGACTTGTTCACATATCTCCCCTTTTTACAAAATGACATGGTTGAAAACTGTTCCAGAGCCACTGTTGTTTCATCAGTGAAAAGTGCATCATGAAATGCCTCTCCCTGTCTCGTTTGAGTCTTTCCTCTTTTTTTTTTTACCCTTATCATGGGGCAAGTGTTGGGTTTTTTTTATATCTCCATCCAAGCCCTCTGCGCACTCTTATCGATGTCGGACTCACGCTCGCACAGAGGTCAGCCCACAGCTGTCTTTGAACTTGCGCCGCTGATAGCTCATCATTTCCCTCTGTCAGTTTGTCAATGGCTCACACAATAGGACTTAAAAAAAAAGAAATCAACATTTATAAAAATGTGTAGTGGTATTCACATGTAATAGAATATTGTTACAAAGTTATTTACCTTTGCATCATTACCTTAGTTTCTCTTTGCCTTCTCTCCCCTTTATAATGTCGTCTCGCTGTGCTTTCACAAAGATGTCCACCGAAGCCAAAAGCTGTACAATGTCTCTTGTTGACTTCCCATTTCTTTTCATCTTCATTATTTGGCGTGAGAGTCTTCTTGATTTTGGCCATAGTCCGTCTCCTTACCAAAGCTATAGTGCAGTATGTTGTCTGTCCCGACAAATGGTACAGATAAACATGTACTATACTGACTAGCTAATATCTGGGCAACTTTTCTTTCCTCAACTCGAACACAATATAAAATACTCAAATTCTTCTTTAATTTACATGAAGTTTTTCTCCGTTTCTCCAGTCCATTCGTCTTCCAAGCCATTCCGCAATCTGTTCTCTCTATCCTTATTCATTCTGAATTCCAAAATCCGTAAAGTACCACAAATCCGTGTCGTATCCAAATCACAAAACCGTAAACCATAATCCTTTATTTCTTCAATCTGTACCAACACCAACCTAATTCCACTATCTCCTCCAAAACGCATTCACCAACTGGCTTCCGCGCTGGTTCACTGTTTCCGGGGCACATATATTTTGTTTCCTGACGAGACACACCTGTGTCTCCTTGTTTTTCAGAATAAGGTCAGTTGGTTTTTCTTGGTGGCCATCTTGCTCAGGTCTAAGTGAAGTATATTGAGCAGGTCATTCCTGAAATACCTGTCCTGAATGACCTTTCCCCTTGTCATCTCACAATAGTTAAGAAAAAAAGACTTCTGAATCGGACCCAGATACCACAGAATAGTGTAATGGTGTAACGATTGCTTACAGTCCAGCTAGACTCCCTGGCTACACTTTCCAGGCTAAGGCTGCAACACCAATGAGAGAATTCACACAAAGTCAGTGAAATCATCCACCGTTGAGACCAGAGTAAAACTCTGATCTTTACAGCAGAAGTGACCACAGAGATCTGGGCTCAGCTGTCTTCTGTGTCTGTCCTGTTGCCCATGAAGTGGACAGGCGGTGACCTGCTTTAATCCCAGATAATACGGAAGGCATAGGATTGAATCTCTCCAGAGGAGGTCCATACAGATCAACACAAAAAGTGAGGAGACTGAGGAGTGAACTTTTTATAAGCTAGTCTTTCCTTGGCTGCCATATAGGCAGATCTGAATGAAACTGCAGTTTCTTGAATTAAATTAACATTAATTTCAAGTACCTTGTTTGGGAGAATTTCATTTTGCTTCATCTCTCCAATATCAACGGCACTTTTATGTGATAAGCTATCACAGTGTTTATATTTTTTTTTCCACAACTGGTTCTGTTTTATGGTTGAACCCAAAATTAGCAAGTGAAGTTCCGTTTTCTCTTTGGCATTATTGTCACTTTTCAATAACACATACAGAAATGTCACTGGAAAATTTCTCTGCAGATTCACTACACGCCTTTTTTGGGAGAACACTTAACCAAGAGTGACTTGTTAGCTTGTCTGCTTGTCAGGTGCAAATCTAAAGATGAAACGTTGCCTACTTCTGTAACAGCGCCAACATGGCCTTGATAAGTAATGGTATTAATTTGCTTAGCTATTTCTAAAGCAAGAGCAAGCCCAAAACATAAACATAAATAGCCGCTGTTCAGTGAAAAGCTAAACCCCCCCTGGCTCTCCTGTAATTTGCACCATGCCAAAGGGAAATTGAGGTGTTACAGCAGCCCAGCCCAAGAAAGCAAGACAGACATCAGAATACACTAAAATTAAAAACTACAGTAATACAATAAGAAAACAGAGTTAGGAAAAATAGGTGTATGCAAAATATGCTAATAGTCACTGTAAAACAATAAAATATGTGCAAAATGCACATACTGTAGGTATATACAGATTGGAAGTACCACAGTATAAACAGTATAGTAATGCAGTGTCCATGAACGAGCAGATGAAGGGCGAGCAGTCCTAGCCTAGGGCAGTGTTATACACCCTGACTGCCGCTGGGAGGAAGGACCTGCGGAAACGTTCCCTTGAACACTGTAGCTGGAGCAGCCTGTTACAAAAAGTACTCCACTGTCTAACTGCCTGCAAAACAAATTCATCTTAGTTTTAATCTCTAATGCTGCTTTTAAAGTACTGATACTGGCATTACACTGTAAATAAATAGAAATGTTCTTGGGGGATCATGGCTATAGTTTCTATATAAACCTAGAAACAAAACTGTACAAGCCCATACTCAAGCTAACAATGGTGAAAAAGTGAAGAGGGTTGATGAACAATTAACACTTATCCCCCAGCTTGGGCGTGTGCCAGTTCATGGTTATTCTCATCACCTTTTCTCTGTTCCTGACAGACGTCTCTCAAAACTGCATCATCTTGCTTTGATTGATGATTCAGTTCCACCTCAGTATTAAACGCATTGTTTCCACATTTAGTACTGCTCTAAGATCTCTGCTTTCTCCAAAAGGCATAAACGATTGCAGGACTGGTTCATGAATAGTTCTGGTTTTCTAACGTATTTGGTGTAGGGCATGTTTCTTTGCACCCTTGAATTCCAGAACCACCTGTATTTTCTTGGGTTTTCTCCTCATTGAATTGTTCTCCTGCTGTAATCTTATCAATGTTGTTGGAGTGGACGGTGTAAGTTTGAAAGCCTCAAGCACAGGCATGCTTGACTACACATATACAGTCTGGTGTTTGGGTGCAGCCTCTTCGATTCAAGGATAGCCCTCAGGTGAAGGTCAGACGGGATAAGTCTCTACTTCCTCAAGTACCCCTCCTTTTTAATAACACACTAACAGTTTAGACCAGGGGTATGAAAAGTATTCAAATAATGTTACTTGAGTAAAAGTACTGCTACTTCCAAAAACAAGTAACTTAGTAAAAGCACCTTTCCAGTTTTGCTACTCAAGTAAAAGTAGCAAAGTATCGTCTCTTAGCAATACTCCAGTAATCGAAAGTAAAAAGCAGCTGTCCTTTCTGCTGTTACCCTTGTTGTAACAGACAAATAAGTTCTGGATCCCAAGATGAAGTTTAAAAAGATTAGTTTTATTGCATGCAAGGAACAATAAAACCAAAGTATTGTTCAGAGTGCGGTTACAAAACTTCCAGTTTATATAGCTCTTTTCTGCCGCTTCTGACGTAGCTCAGGACTATGGTAATGGGGGGAGGTCATGGTGTTCGGACAGTTCACAGACTTTGGCCAAATGGTCAGTGTTAGGTTTCCTTCCTTGAGAACGGGTGTTTCTAGCTGGCATCTGGAATCTTTATCAGTTAGCCCCCCTTTCCTGCCATTACTCTAAGCCTGGAATGTCTTGTCACAAGAAGTCCATTCCTTGTGCAGAAAGGAATCAGTTACAGTTATACATAAACAATGTCAGGGCAGATCTTTCCTTTCTAGGTGTACAGGCATGCATTACCATGACATTGTGAGTTCTACTGTTACAGCAAGATGTGATTAATGTCTTTGTACAAGTGATGGTTACAATTATACATAAACAATATTAATCCTACAAATAAATATTGTAATAAAGTTCCACCCCAGACCCCAAACACAGGCCTCAGCCATGTAGAGATCTATCATCAGGACCTTGGTATAACAATATACTCTGATTATTATCTGTGGCTGATAGATATGACAACTTCAGCAAATATTACCAGCGATACCATATTCCCCAGTAATGCTCCTGTAGGGAAAATAACCGGTTCAGGGACGCCAAATATGTAATCATAGTGGCTCTCTGAAGGCACCAGTTCTGTAGGGTTTGGGCATTTACTGAGACAATTATTAATTGTAGCAGTAAATCACAAAGTTGATTCTTTTGATGGCTTTAGAATCCAACCATGCGACATAACTCAAACAACGCACACACACAGGTACTAATACACGAGGATACATTTATTAATACATAGAATATGCATATAAACCTAACAGATCTTATCGAGAGGGTTGTCAGAATACAAAAGATATATATTCATTCAGTTACGAAGTGTTACACATCAAGAGGACATACGTTCAGTATATCATTCATTTAGACCGTTTCGTAAATTAACTTGGTTATAACCTCTACATTAGATACTCAAAACAAGTACATAACTCTTAGGAATTAAATTGATATCAACTGGTTTGGATAACAATTGAATTCTCGAGCAGTAATGGAGTGAAGTTGAATACTCATCCAATTTCTGGGGATTCAGATCTCCTGCGGGCACAAAGAAACAGTTGCAGGCTGTTGCTGTCCAATCTGCGCTCTCTGGCTGTGTGCCAGGCTGTGCTGTGCGGCTTGCGACGGTGCGCTGCTGATGCTCACTGACCGGCTAGTTAGTGTTGGCTTTAACTAGCACAGTTTGTGCACAGGAGAAAAGATGACTGTGGGTCCCAGCAAGTCAGGAAGAGGACCGGTTCGTTCCTGATGAAGACTAGTTCTGAATAGTGATTCAGCTGTCCACAGTTCCGATCTGTTCACGAGGCCTGCTGCTGGTTACTCTCTGGCAACCTCCACTCTAGACTCTTAGAACAAAGGAAAGTTCTGGCACTCGGACACACTGGCCGGACACACTGGAGTCTCAGGATGGTCAGGAGGCGCGCTGTGAGAATGTCCTGCCCTTGGGAGCCTTCTGCTCCTGGGCTGTCCTGCCCTGGAATTCTCCTTTGAATTTCACTGAATCTTCTGAATCTGAATCTCTGTGTTGCCTGTTTTTACCTGGAGGAACTTCAGCTTGTTGATTGGCTGAAAGTTCCATGGGCATCAGAGTCCCACGTGGGTTACTCAGCCCTGCCAGTCCCTGATTGGTTGATCAAGGTGAGATATGAGTCATTTACTCCTGACACTTAGGAATGCAGTCCAGATGTCCAACTGGCACTCCCTAGACAGATAGGCGCCAATGGATGACCATTGATCATGATAGCCAGGCTTAGCTAAGTGCATCCCCCTTTGGGAGCTGTCCTAGGACCTTAAATCACCCTGCACTAATGGTCTCTCTCTGTGGCTGCACCACAGAGATGAACAGAGAAATGGGGCCTCATTTGGGAAGCTCAGAAACACTTAATTCTGCCTTATTATTAAGCCTCGCCGCTACATATCCCCCCTTTTTGAAGGTCACGAGGTCCTGAGGCATTGTTGCCTTCAAAACAAAACAGAGTTAAGTGATGTCCCTTGCCATTAGAACATTAATCTTAAATGTCTACATTACTCCTCGAGAATTCATACCGGAACCAGCATTGGATACAAACAGGATGAATAACATCTGGAGTATGTATAAACACGGTAGGAGACATTATCTAAGTCTAGGAATTACGCATCAGGAAGTTCACTGTCAATATCTGATACCTCTGTGGTAGATATTTGGGGAGAAGTCACTTCCTTTCTTTTGACATGCTACCTTTGACTCATTCATGCTACCCAGAGTACATCTTGATGTGAGAGTACATCATTCGGAGTACACTGTCAGTCATGATCCAGCTACCTGGCAGTAGTGTTACAATAACACCAGTTCCTGTTCCCAGCCCCCCGATAAACCACAACACCTGTGTTGGGTATCTGCTAGGGTGGTTTGGAGGTTTGTTCCATTAAAGCAACTAACTACCTGTACGTCTTCAGGGCTTACTGTTTCTTGGATTCCTATCCAATTCAATAGTGTGGCACCTGAAGGCATCCACGACCTCAAGTTTGGTCTTATGTTGTCTGGTTCCAGACCGTACAGTGTTAAGTTACCATGCTGTACTATGGCCTCCTCAGGAACTTACAGGAACTGTTTTATTAGGTAGCTGCATCATGCCTGTCACAAGTCACAGTGTCAGTTAAACGTGGTGTGCCGACCAGCCATTTACTTCCCACCTGCTCTTCATGGGGTTCATTAACCTCCCTCTGCTCGTTAGTAGCTTTACACCCTTCATTGATGAATCGTTTAGACACAGCCAATGGATAGCTTTGGTAGCCATACCCATCTCAAGATTTGGAACCAAATTCAATCTTGGATTGCCTTCTGGGTGAGCTATGAGCGATGGGGTTAATGTCACATACTCCTCTACTGAGAAGAGTGGAATCAAGTGGGTTGGGAATTGTGCCGTGGTTAGACTGGCTACAGTGGCACTAAACTCCCTTAACAGGTCTTGTGTCAACATTCTGGCCTGTTGCACACAAGCATATACCCACTGTATAACACGAACAATCATGTCCACTGGTTGGGGAATAAGGTTTAACCCTGTTGCATAGGAAGTTGCCTGTAGGGTTTTCCCTAAGCTTTCCAACTTTTGCTGCTGTCGATACAGTCTGTCACTACCCTCTGGCATCTCCTTAACCTGCCTTCTTGGGGCAGTCAGGGTGAGAGTGCCAGTAGCAAACAAACCTACCAGAAATAGCAAATGCACAACAGTGGCGGCAGCAATCAGTCCTCCCAAAAGTCTTTTAGGGTGGCTGATCCCAGTCATCTCCTTCTGGGTGACTGTTGCCTTTCTAAGCTGGCGCAGCATGTACATGGTGTCTTTCTCAGTATGCCATGTGGCATCTTGGGCACCAACATCTTGGAAATCTGGGGAGATCTGACGCAGCTGCTGATGCTGCTCCTCCTTTTCCAGGGCATCTGCTTTTTCGTTTTGATCATGCCTGTGCTCTAGGAAACCTGCAGGGGGCGGTGCAGCGGTGGACCATGCCTGACCCTCGGCTGAGTGGTCATCTGGAGCACCTGAGTGATCTGGGATTGTTATCCCATTCTCACTGTTCAGGTCCACCCTGCACACTTCCTGATTGAGGAATCCCTCTATCGGCATGTTTACAATCGTTCGCTGGGGGTAGGTGTAGGACACCTGCTCGCTCCCCCCTTCCCTCGCTAGGGGTTCAGGGAGCTGCCCCAGCACTGGGATAGCTAGTTCATTGTCTTTGAACTTACTATCACCCACCAGGCCCATGTCAGTGCAGGCGGGGATTCTGACTCCCCTCTTTGCGATGTCCTGCACTGGCAGGCGGGTGACTTGACCATCCAGCTCCAGTCTGGCTGAACCACTGTTGGTCAGACTCAGACTGACAGACTGAGCTGGTGGCTGTAAGAAAACCGGCTCGGCTTTCATTCCCTGTCCCTTCTGGGGGACTGGGTGTGTTGGCAACCCTGCCGTTGAGGCAGGAACAATCAGGTTAGTCTCACTCACTACCTGGTAGTTGTGAGAAATAATGTTACCTGACTGCAGGTTCCCTGGGTCACAGCAGAGGGAATCGGCATCTGGGATCAGGTGTGTCCACAGCGCAGTAGTCTCAGCGTCCAGCTGGACCTCCTGTCTAACCTGTGAATGTTGCACCAGGGGCACCTGGCGGTGGCCCCGTGACAGCTGCTCAAGCAGATCCTCACTAATAGAGGACCTCTCAGGGCTAAGGGTGAGGGCTACATCACTAACCTGCTCTCCTGCCATCTGGATCCCTTCCCCCCCTGCGGGGTGGTGTTCCTGACCCCTCTTGGGTGCCAGGGTGCACAGGGAAAGCTCCTTTTCATCGCCAGGTGGGGAGATCTGCTCCTCTTTAGGGATGTAAAAGGTGTGTGCTTTACCTGGTGGATCAGGCGGCTGCTCGGAGCACCGCTCCTATGGCATGGAGGCTGTTGTGACCTCAGCCGGGACACGACTTCCCTGTATATCCGGGGAACAAGGAAATATTTTTATTTCTTGTCCAGAGGGAACAGAAGGAATCTTCACATAGGCTTCTGTGTTCGGTGGGCACTGTGTGAGCACAGTCTGCCTCTTGGCCCCCCTTTCCTTCTGTACAGAAGGCTTAGGAGCCTTGACCTGTTTCCACACTTTGCCTTTCTGGCGATCCACCAAAGGTTCCACTCTGAGTCGCATACCCTTTTCTTTTTCTACCCGTTTGAGCTTGCCGTGTGACATCAAACACCTTTCAACCTCAGTGTCAATCAGTGTCTCACTGGGTAAGACATCTCCCATGGCAGCCTTGAGGTAAAAGCTTCCTGCTTTTCCTCTGTGTTTTACTGCCTGCTCTGTGACTTCAGGGGTGGCGTCAGCACTCACTTGGGAGTGGCTGGCCTCATCCAGGCAGGAACCCTTCTGCTCAATCAGATAGACTGAGGGAGGGAGAGGGGGCGGGACTCCGCCTCCTCCAGTGGAGAGTATCAGCTCATTCACGCTTCCGGCAGCCTTTGGGAGCGGTTGTCCCTGTCCTAATAAAGCTTGTTCAAGCCTGGCCAGGCGGGCGGCTACTGAATCCTTTTGTTCAGCTTTATCTAGCCCTTTCCCTCCCCCGGTGTTCTCATGGCACTTAGGACGCTGGGTGCGGTCCTGTGTGCATGCTTTGGAACGGGGCTTAGCCAGCTCAGGAGCCTGTGCTCCTTCGAGCAGGAGGGAGTTAACCCTGCTGGCTCTGACGGCGAACACAGTCGCTTTAGCAGCTTTTTGCTCAGAGCGACTTTGGACATCATACTCCCAGGCTTTCTGCACGAATCTCTTAATATCAGTCATTTTCATGGTCTGTGCATCTGTATGCATTAAGATCATATTTCTGACTGATGGGTGGAGATTCGAAATGAATAAACCCTTGAAATGTGTGTTCTCTTCGCAACCCTCATCATTTCGCCCTGCAAAATAAGTTCGTCTAAGTCTCTCGTAATATTCGCGAGGGGACTCTGCTCTCGTGCTTAATGTTCAGAGCGGCGGCTATCGCAGCAGTCGGGTCAATAAACGCACTGTATTCTTCGATAAGTGCATGACATAGCTCCTCAAAATCATTACAGACTTCTTTCATTCGCCTAGCCATCCACTCACGTACGGCTCTGCTGGTAGTTTTCCTGACCAGAAACACTTTCTCCTGTTCTGTGGCGTTTGGCAGGTACTGCAGGGTATACCTGAGGTCCTGAATATAACTCTCGATATTATTCTCTGACACTGCGGGGTCAAATCTCTCTATGTCCTTCGCTAGCTCTCTCAGAGAATGGAGATTTATCCTTCTAGCTTCTCCGCTGACGGAGATATGGAAGAGATCGTGGTCAGACCTGTCGCTGCTAGAGAGAGTGCTTAATAGCGACTCGAATTCAGACCTTTTAGCAACCATCGTTAAACTTAAAGAGTATTACTTTTAAGTACGAAATCACAGTTTTACCACAGAAAACCACAAGATCAAGTATGCAATCAACCTGGTAGATTGCAAAAGATCACAAAACAATCAAGCACTGCTTAAAGAGCAAGGGGAACTTTTCTTTTTTCTTTTCGGCTTTCAGCACAGACTGTATTATCGTGTATGAAACCCGCGGCGTTTTATATGAATTATTCCGCTTGGTTGATTCATTTCAGTCTTGCCACGCCCACCCAGGGACGCCAAATAATGTAGGGAAAAACCGGCTCAGGGACGCCAAATATGTAATCATAGTGGCTCTCTGAAGGCACCAGTTCTGTAGGGTTTGGGCATTTACTGTGACAATTATTAATTGTAGCAGTAAATCACAAAGTTGATTCTTTTGATGGCTTTAGAATCCAACCATGCGACATAACTCAAACAACGCACACACACAGGTACTAATACACGAGGATACATTTATTAATACATAGAATATGCATATAAACCTAACAGATCTTATCGAGAGGGTTATCAGAATACAAAAGGTATATTCATTCAGTTACGAAGTGTTACACATATCAAGAGGACATACGTTCAGTATATCATTCATTTAGACCGTTTCGTAAATGAACTTGGTTATAACTTCTACATTAGATACTCAGACATAACTAAGTACATAACTCTTAGGAATTAAATTGATATCAACTGGTTTGGATAACAATTGAATTCTCAAGCTGTAATGCTTTGAAGTTGAATACTCATCCAATCTTTGGGGATTCATATCTCCTGCAGGCACAAAGAATCAGCTGCAGGCTTGTTGCTGTCCAATCCGCGCTCTCTGGATCCGTGCCAGGCTGTGCTGTGCGGCTTGCGACGGTGCGCTGCTGATGCTCACTGACCGGCTAGTTAGTGTTGGCTTTAACTAGCAAAGTTTGTGCACAGGAGAAAAGATGACTGTGGGTCCCAGCAAGTCAGGAAGAGGACCGGTTCGTTACTGATGAAGAGCTAGTTCTGAATAGTGATTCAGCCGTCCACAGTTCCGATCTGTTCACAAGGCCTGCTGCTGGTTACTCTCTGGCAACCTCCACTCTAGACTCTTAGAACAAAGGAAAGTTCTGGCACTCGGACACAGGATTGGTCTCAGGAGTCTCAGGATGGTCAGGAGGCGCGCTGCGAGAATGTCCTGCCCTTGGAAGCCTTCTGCTCCTGGGCCGTCCTGCCCTGGAATTCTCCTTTGAATTCCCTTTAGAACAGTCTACAGAATCCTCTCCAGAATCTTACTGAATCTCCCGAATCTTGTTGAATCTCTGTGTTGCCTATTTTTACCTGGAGGAACTTCAGCTCGTTGATTGGCTGAAAGTTCCATGGGCATCAGAGTCCCACGTGGGTTACTCGGCCCTACCAGTCCCTGATTGGTTGATCAAGGTGAGATATGAGTCACTTACTCCTGACACTTAGGAATGCAGTCCAGATGTCCAACTGGCACTCCCTAGACAGATAGGCGCCAATGGATGACCATTGATCATGATAGCCAGGCTTAGCTAAGTGAATCCCCCTTTGGGAGCTGTCCTAGGACCTTAAATCACCCTGCACTAATGGTCTCTCTCTGTGGCTGCACCACAGAGATGAACAGAGAAATGGGGCCTCATTTGGGAAGCTCAGAAACACTTAATTCTGCCTTATTATTAAGCCTCGCCGCTACATAGGTCAGAAAAAAATGTTGAGAAAACATTGAAAGAACTACATTCCTAAGTATCCTTTCAGCCCTAAAACACAGCCATACCGTCAAAAACTGTCTACATTGTATGGGAATAAAACCCTAACCCTAGCTTCGGGTTTTGCTAGTTAGGGTTAGGGTTCAAATATTTCTCAAAGACAATTATCTCAATATTCCACTCATTTGACTGGAAAATTTGCTTCTCTGAATCAAAGTATGAGTCTGAAAAGACAATACAACAATGCCAAAACCAAATTAGTGTGTCAGGAATGGTCAACTTAATTGTTGAAAGGATTTCTTTCACTGGAAATTTTGTGTTGAACGGAGTGCTGAATAAATGAACGTTTAGGCTTAACTGGCCTAAAAGTCTGAAACAACTAATACATTTTGGCTTTATCTGTTAATATGCCTGTGATTTCAAAGCCCATGGCAGAGTTTAAAAGTTAAATCAGGTTCTTTCTTACTGTTGCTTGTAGATCAATTTAGACACCATTCCTTTTTCGGACAGAGCACCATATACAGCCATATAGGTCAGAAAAAAATGTTGAGAAAACATTGAAAGAACAACATTCCTAAGTATCCTTTCAGCCCTAAAACACAGCCATGCCATCAAAAACTGTCTACATTGTATGGGAATAAAACCCTAACCCTAGCTTCGGGTTTTGCTAGTTAGGGTTAGGGTTCAAATACTTCTCAAAGATTACTATCTCAATATTCCACTCATTTGACTGGAAAATTTGCTTCTCTGAATCAAAGTATGAGTCTGAAACGACAATAAAACAGTGCCAAAACCAAATTAGTGTGTCAGGAATGGTCAACTTAATTGTTGAAAGGATTTCTTTCACTGGAAATTTTATGTTGAACGGAGTGCTGAATAAATGAACGTTTAGGCTTAAGTGGCCTAAAAGTCCGAAACAACTAATACATTTTGGCTTTATCTGTTAATATGCCTGTGATTTCAAAGCCCATGGCAGAGTTTAAAAGTTAAATCAGGTTCTTTCTTTCTGTTGCTTGTACATCAATTTAGACACCATTCCTTTTTGGGACAGAGCACCGTATACAGCCATATAGGTCAGAAAAAAATGTTGAGAAAACATTGAAAGAACAACATTCCTAAGTACCCTTTTAGCCCTAAAACACAGCCATGCCATCAAAAACTGTCTACATTGTATGGGAATAAAACCCTAACCCTAGCTTCGGGTTTTGCTAGTTAGGGTTAGGGTTCAAATATTTCTCAAAGACAATTATCTCAATATTCCACTCATTTGACTGGAAAATTTGCTTCTCTGAATAAAAGTATGAGTCTGAAAAGACAATACAACAGTGCCAAAACCAAATTAGTGTGTCAGGAATGGTCAACTTAATTGTTGAAAGGATTTCTTTCCCTGGAAATTTTATGTTGAACGGAGTGCTGAATGAATGTACGTTTAGACTTCAGTGGCCTAAAAGTCCGAAACAACTAATACATTTTGGCTTTATCTGTTAATATGCCTGTGATTTCAAAGCCCAAAGCAAGAGTTTAAAAGTTAAATAAGGTTCTTTCTTACTGTTGCTTGTAGATCAATTTAGACACCATTCCTTTTTCGGGCAGAGCACTGTATACAGCCATATAGGTCAGAAAAAAATGTTGAGAAAACATTGAAAGAACAACATTCCTAAGTACCCTTTCAGCCCTAAAACACAGCCATGCCATCAAAAACTGTCTACATTGTATGGGAATAAAACCCTAACCCTAGCTTCGGGTTTGGCTAGTTAGGGTTAGGGTTCAAATATTTCTCAAAGACAACTATCTCAATATTCCACTCATTTGACTGGAAAATTTGCTTCTCTGAATCAAAGTATGAGTCTGAAAAGACAATACAACAGTGCCAAAACCAAATTAGTGTGTCAGTAATGGTCAACTTAGTTGTTGAAAGGTATTCTTTCACTGGAAATTTTGTGTTGAACGGAGTGCTGAATGAATGTACGTTAAGACTTAAGTGGCCTAAAAGTCCGAAACAACTAATATATTTTGGCTTCATCTGTTAATATGCCTGTGATTTCAAAGCCCATGGCAAGAGTTTAAAAGTTAAATCAGGTTCTTTCTTACTGTTGTTAGTAGATCAGTTCAGACACCATTCCTTTTTGGGGCAAAGCACTGTATACAGCCATATAGGTCAGAAAAAATTGTTGAGAAAACATTGAAAGAACAACATTCCTAAGTATCCTTTCAGCCCTAAAACACAGCCATGCCATCAAAAACTGTCTACATTGTATGGAATTAAAACCCTAACCCTAGCTTCGGGTTTTGCTAGTTAGGGTTAGGGTTCAAATGTTTCTCAAAGACAACTATCCTAATATTCCACTCATTTGACTGGAAAATTTGCTTCTCTGAATCAAAGCATGACACTGAATAGACAATACAACAGTGCCAAAACCAAATTAGTGTGTCAGGAATGGTCAACTTAATTGTTGAAAGGTATTCTTTCATTGGAAATTTTGTGTTGAACGGAGTGCTGAATGAATGAACATTTAGGCTTAATTGCCTAAAAGTCCGAAACAACTAATACATTTTGGCTTTGTCATTAATATGCCTGTGATTTCAAAGCCCAAAGCAACAGTTTAAAAGTTAAAAAAGGTTCTTTCTTACTGTTGCTCGTAGATCAATTCAGACACCATTCCTTTTTCGGGCAGAGCACTGTATACAGCCATATAGGTCAGAAAAAAATGTTGAGAAAACATTGAAAGAACTACATTCCTAAGTATCCTTTTAGCAGTAAAACACAGCCATGCCATCAAAAACTGTCTACATTGTATGGGAATAAAACCCTAACCCTAGCTTCGGGTTTTGCTAGTTATGGTTAGGGTTCAAATATTTCTCAAAGACAACTATCTCAATATTCCACTAATTTACTGGAAATTTTGCTTCTCTGAATCAAAGTATGAGTCTGAAAAGACAATACAACAGTGCCAAAACCAAATTAGTGTGTCAGTAATGGTTAACTTAATTGTTGAAAGGTATTCTTTCATTGGAAATTTTGTGTTGAACGGAGTGCTGAATGAATGAAGGTTTAGGCTTAAGTTGCCTAAAAGTCCGAAACAACTAATACATTTTGGCTTTGTCTATTAATATGCCTGTGATTTCAAAGCCCAAAGCAAGAGTTTAGAAGTTAAATATGGTTCTTTCTTATTGTTGCTTGTAGATCAATTGAGACACCATTCCTTTTTCGGGCAGAGCACTGTATACAGCCATATAGGTCAGAAAAAAATGTTGAGAAAACATTGAAAGAACTACATTCCTAAGTATCCTTTTAGCCCTAAAACACAGCCATACCATCAAAAACTGTCTACATTGTATGGGAATAAAACCATAACCCTAGCTTCGGGTTTTGCTAGTTAGGGTTAGGGTTCAAATATTTCTCAAAGACAACTATCTCAATATTCCACTCATTTGACTGGAAAATTTGCTTCTCTGAATCAAAGTATGAGTTTGAAAAGACAATACAACAGTGCCAAAACCAAATTAGTGTGTCAAGAATGGTCAACTTAATTGTTGAAAGGTATTCTTTCATTGGAAATTTTGTGTTGAACGGAGTGCTGAATGAATGAACGTTTAGGCTTAAGTTGCCTAAAAGTCCGAAACAACTAATACATTTTGGCTTTGTCTATTAATATGCCTGTGATTTCAAAGCCCAAAGCAAGAGATTAAAAGTTAAATATGGTTCTTTCTTACTGTTGCTTGTAGATTAATTCAGACACCATTCCATTTTCGGGCAGAGCACTGTATACAGCCATATAGGTCAGAAAAAAAATGTTGAGAAAACATTGAAAGAACAACATTCCTAAGTATCCTTTCAGCCCTAAAACACAGCCATGCCATCAAAAACTGTCTACATTGTATGGGAATAAAACCCTAACCCTAGCTTCGGGTTTTGCTAGTTAGGGTTAGGGTTCAAATATTTCTCAAAGACAACTATCTCAATATTCCACTCATTTGACTGGAAAATGTGCTTCTCTGAATCAAAGTATGAGTCTGAAAAGACAATACAACAGTGCCAAAACCAAATTAGTGTGTCAGGAATGGCCAACTTAATTGTTGAAAGGTATTCTTTCATTGGAAATTTTGTGTTGAACGGAGTGCTGAATGAATGAACGTTTAGGCTTAAATTGCCTAATAGTGCGAAACAACTAATACATTTTGGCTTTGTCTATTAATATGCCTGTGATTTCAAAGCCCAAAGCAAGAGTTTAAAGGTTAAATCAGGTTCTTTCTTACTTTTGCTTGTAGATCAATTCAGACACCATTCCTTTTTCGGGCAGAGCACTGTATACAGCCATATAGGTCAGAAAAAAATGTTGAGAAATCATTGAAAGAACAACGTTCCTAAGTACCCTTTCAGCCCTAAAACACAGCCATGCCATCAAAAACTGTCTACATTGTATGGGAATAAAACCCTAACCCTAGCTTCGGGTTTTGCTAGTCAGGGTTAGGGTTCAAATATTTCTCAAAGACAACTATCTCAATATTCCACTCATTTGACTGGAAAATTTGCTTCTATGAATCAAAGTATGAGTTTGAAAAGACAATACAACAGTGCCAAAACCAAATTAGTGTGTCAGGAAGGGTCAACTTAATTGTTGAAAGGTATTCTTTCATTGGAAATTTTGTGTTGAACGGAGTGCTGAATGAATGAACGTTTAGGCTTAAGTTGCCTAAAAGTCCGAAACAACTAATACATTTTGGCTTTGTCTATTCATATGCCTGTGATTTCAAAGCCCAAAGCAAGAGTTTAAAAGTTAAATAAGGTTCTTTCTTACTGTTGCTTGTAGATCAATTCAGACACCATTCCTTTTTCGGGCAGAGCACTGTATACAGCCATATAGGTCAGAAAAAAATGTTGAGAAAACACTGAAAGAACTATATTCCTAAGTATCCTTTCATCCCTAAAATACAGCCATGCCATCAAAAACTGTCTACATTGTATGGGAATAAAACCCTAACCCAAGCTTCGGGTTTTGCTAGTTAGGGTTAGGGTTCAAATATTTCTCAAAGACAACTATCTCAATATTCCACTCATTTGACTGGAAAATTTGCTTCTCTGAATCAAAGTATGAGTTTGAAAAGACAATACAACAGTGCCAAAACCAAATTAGTGTGTCAGTAATGATCAACTTAATTGTTGACATGTATTCTTTCATTGGAAATTTTGTGTTGAACGGAGTGCTGAATGAATGAACGTTTAGGCTTAAGTTGCCTAAAAGTCCGAATCAACTAATACATTTTGGCTTTGTCTATTAATATGCCTGTGATTTCAAAGCCCAAAGCAAGAGTTTAAAAGTTAAATCAGGTTCTTTCTTACTGTTGCTTGTAGATCAATTGAGACACCATTCCTTTTTCGGGCAGAGCACTGTATACAGCCATATAGGTCAGAAAAAAATGTTGAGAAAACATTGAAAGAACAACATTCCTAAGTATCCTTTTAGCCCTAAAACACAGCCATACCATCAAAAACTGTCTACATTGTATGGGAATAAAACCCTAACCCTAGCTTCGGGTTTTGCTAGTTCGGGTTAGGGTTCAAATATTTCTCAAAGACAACTATCTCAATATTCCACTCATTTGACTGGAAAATTTGCTTCTCTGAATCAAAGTATGAGTCTGAAAAGACATAACAACAGTGCCAAAACCAAATTAGTGTGTCAGGAATGGTCAACGTAATTGTTGAAAGGTATTCTTTCATTGGAAATTTTGTGTTGAACGGAGTGCTGAATGAATGAACATTTAGGCTTAATTGCCTAAACGTCCGAAACAACTAATACATTTTGGCTTTGTCTATTAATATGCCTGTGATTTCAAAGCCCAAAGCAAGAGATTAAAAGTTAAATATGGTTCTTTCTTACTGTTGCTTGTAGATTAATTCAGACACCATTCCTTTTTCGGGCAGAGCACTGTATACAGCCATATAGGTCAGAAAAAAATGTTGAGAAAACATTGATAGAACAACATTCCTAAGAATCCTTTCAGCCCTAAAACACAGCCATGCCATCAAAAACTGTCTACATTGTATGGGAATAAATCCCAAACCCTAGCTTCGGGTTTTGCTAGTTAGGGTTAGGGTTCAAATATTTCTCAAAGACAACTATCTCAATATTCCACTCATTTGACTGGAAAATTTGCTTCTCTGAATCAAAGTATGAGTTTGAAAAGACAATAAAACAGTGCCAAAACCAAATTAGTGTGTCAGGAAGGGTCAACGTAATTGTTGAAAGGTATTCTTTCATTGGAAATTTTGTGTTGAACGGAGTGCTGAATGAATGAACATTTAGGCTTAATTGCCTAAAAGTCCGAAACAACTAATACATTTTGGCTTTGTCATTAATATGCCTGTGATTTCAAAGCCCAAAGCAAGAGTTTAAAAGTTAAAAAAGGTTCTTTCTTACTGTTGCTTGTAGATCAATTCAGACACCATTCCTTTTTCGGGCAGAGCACTGTATACAGCCATATAGGTCAGAAAAAAATGTTGAGAAAACATTGAAAGAACAACATTCCTAAGTATCCTTTCAGCCCTAAAACACAGCCATGCCATCAAAAACTGTCTACATTGTATGGGAATAAAACCCTAACCCTAGCTTCGGGTTTTGCTAGTTAGGGTTAGGGTTCAAATATTTCTCAAAGACAACTATCTCAATATTCCACTCATTTGACTGGAAAATTTGCTTCTCTGAATCAAAGTATGAGTCTGAAAAGACAATACAACAGTGCCAAAACCAAATTAGTGTGTCAGGAATGGTCAACTTAATTGTTGAAAGGTATTCTTTCATTGGAAATTTTGTGTTGAACGGAGTGCTGAATGAATGAACGTTTAGGCTTAAGTTGCCTAAAAGTCTGAAACAACTAATACATTTTTGCTTTGTCTATTAATATGCCTGTGATTTCAAAGCCCAAAGCAAGAGTTTAAAAGTTAAATCAGGTTCTTTCTTACTGTTGCTTGTAGATCAATTGAGACACCATTCCTTTTTCGGGCAGAGCACTGTATACAGCCATATAGGTCAGAAAAAAATGTTGAGAAAACATTGAAAGAACTACATTCCTAAGTATCCTTTTAGCCCTAAAACACAGCCATACCATCAAAAACTGTCTACATTGTATGGGAATAAAACCCTAACCCTAGCTTCGGGTTTTGCTAGTTAGGGTTAGGGTTCAAATATTTCTCAAAGACAACTATCTCAATATTCCACTCATTTGACTGGAAAATGTGCTTCTATGAATCAAAGTATGAGTTTGAAAAGACAATACAACAGTGCCAAAACCAAATTAGTGTGTCAGGAAGGGTCAACTTAATTGTTGAAAGGTATTCTTTCATTGGAAATTTTGTGTTGAACGGAGTGCTGAATGAATGAACGTTTAGCCTTAAGTTGCCTAAAAGTCCGAAACAACTAATACATTTTGGCTTTGTCTATTCATATGCCTGTGTTTTCAAAGCCCAAAGCAAGAGTTTAAAAGTTAAATAAGGTTCTTTCTTACTGTTGCTTGTAGATCAATTCAGACACCATTCCTTTTTCAGGCAGAGCACTGTATACAGCCATATAGGTCAGAAAAAAATGTTGAGAAAACACTGAAAGAACTATATTCCTAAGTATCCTTTTATCCCTAAAATACAGCCATGCCATCAAAAACTGTCTACATTGTATGGGAATAAAACCCTAACCCTAGCTTCGGGTTTTGCTAGTTAGGGTTAGGGTTCAAATATTTCTCAAAGACAACTATCTCAATATTCCACTCATTTGACTGGAAAATTTGCTTCTCTGAATCAAAGTATGAGTCTGAAAAGACAATACAACAGTGCCAAAACCAAATTAGTGTGTCAGGAATGGTCAACTTAATTGTTGAAAGGTATTCTTTCATTGGAAATTTTGTGTTGAACGAAGTGCTGAATGAATGAACGTTTAGGCTTAAGTTGCTTAAAAGTCCGAAACAACTAATACATTTTGGCTTTGTCTATTAATATGCCTGTGATTTCAAAGCCCAAAGCAAGAGTTTAAAATTTAAATCAGGTTCTTTCTTACTGTTGCTTGTAGATCAATTGAGACACCATTCCTTTTTTGGGCAGAGCACTGTATACAGCCATATAGGTCAGAAAAAAATGTTGAGAAAACATTGAAAGAACTACATTCCTAAGTATCCTTTTAGCCCTAAAACACAGCCATACCATCAAAAACTGTCTACATTGTATGGGAATAAAACCCTAACCCTAGCTTCGGGTTTTGCTAGTTAGGGTTAGGGTTCAAATATTTCTCAAAGACAACTATCTCAATATTCCACTCATTTGACTGGAAAATTTGCTTCTCTGAATCAAAGTATGAGTTTGAAAAGACAATACAACAGTGCCAAAACCAAATTAGTGTGTCAGGAAGGGTCAACTTAATTGTTGAAAGGTATTCTTTCATTGGAAATTTTGTGTTGAACGGAGTGCTGAATGAATGAACGTTTAGGCTTAAGTTGCCTAAAAGTCCGAAACAACTAATACATTTTGGCTTTGTCTATTCATATGCCTGTGTTTTCAAAGCCCAAAGCAAGAGTTTAAAAGTTAAATAAGGTTCTTTCTTACTGTTGCTTGTAGATCAATTCAGACACCATTCCTTTTTCAGGCAGAGCACTGTATACAGCCATATAGGTCAGAAAAAAATGTTGAGAAAACACTGAAAGAACTATATTCCTAAGTATCCTTTCATCCCTAAAATACAGCCATGCCATCAAAAACTGTCTACATTGTATGGGAATAAAACCCTAACCCTAGCTTCGGGTTTTGCTAGTTAGGGTTCAAATATTTCTCAAAGACAACTATCTCAATATTCCACTCATTTGACTGGAAAATTTGCTTCTCTGAATCAAAGTATGAGTCTGAAAAGACAATACAACAGTGCCAAAACCAAATTAGTGTGTCAGGAATGGTCAACTTAATTGTTGAAAGGTATTCTTTCATTGGAAATTTTGTGTTGAACGGAGTGCTGAATGAATGAACGTTTAGGCTTAAGTTGCCTAAAAGTCCGAAACAACTAATACATTTTGGCTTTGTCTATTAATATGCCTGTGATTTCAAAGCCCAAAGCAAGAGTTTAAAAGTTAAATCAGGTTCTTTCTTACTGTTGCTTGTAGATCAATTGAGACACCATTCCTTTTTCGGGCAGAGCACTGTATACAGCCATATAGGTCAGAAAAAAATGTTGAGAAAACATTGAAAGAACAACATTCCTAAGTATCCTTTTAGCCCTAAAACACAGCCATACCATCAAAAACTGTCTACATTGTATGGGAATAAAACCCTAACCCTAGCTTCGGGTTTTGCTAGTTCGGGTTAGGGTTCAAATATTTCTCAAAGACAACTATCTCAATATTCCACTCATTTGACTGGAAAATTTGCTTCTCTGAATCAAAGTATGAGTCTGAAAAGACATTACAACAGTGCCAAAACCAAATTAGTGTGTCAGGAATGGTCAACGTAATTGTTGAAAGGTATTCTTTCATTGGAAATTTTGTGTTGAACGGAGTGCTGAATGAATGAACATTTAGGCTTAATTGCCTAAAAGTCCGAAACAACTAATACATTTTGGCTTTGTCTATTAATATGCCTGTGATTTCAAAGCCCAAAGCAAGAGTTTAAAAGTTAAATCAGGTTCTTTCTTACTGTTGCTTGTAGATCAATTGAGACACCATTCCTTTTTCGGGCAGAGCACTGTATACAACCATATAGGTCAGAAAAAAAATGTTGAGAAAACATTGAAAGAACTACATTCCTAAGTATCCTTTTAGCCCTAAAACACAGCCATACCATCAAAAACTGTCTACATTGTATGGGAATAAAACCCTAACCCTAGCTTCGGGTTTTGCTAGTTAGGGTTAGGGTTCAAATATTTCTCAAAGACAACTATCTCAATATTCCACTCATTTGACTGGAAAATGTGCTTCTATGAATCAAAGTATGAGTTTGAAAAGACAATACAACAGTGCCAAAACCAAATTAGTGTGTCAGGAAGGGTCAACTTAATTGTTGAAAGGTATTCTTTCATTGGAAATTTTGTGTTGAACGGAGTGCTGAATGAATGAACGTTTAGGCTTAAGTTGCCTAAAAGTCCGAAACAACTAATACATTTTGGCTTTGTCTATTCATATGCCTGTGTTTTCAAAGCCCAAAGCAAGAGTTTAAAAGTTAAATAAGGTTCTTTCTTACTGTTGCTTGTAGATCAATTGAGACACCATTCCTTTTTCGGGCAGAGCACTGTATACAACCATATAGGTCAGAAAAAAAATGTTGAGAAAACATTGAAAGAACTACATTCCTAAGTATCCTTTTAGCCCTAAAACACAGCCATACCATCAAAAACTGTCTACATTGTATGGGAATAAAACCCTAACCCTAGCTTCGGGTTTTGCTAGTTAGGGTTAGGGTTCAAATATTTCTCAAAGACAACTATCTCAATATTCCACTCATTTGACTGGAAAATTTGCTTCTCTGAATCAAAGTATGAGTCTGAAAAGACAATACAACAGTGCCAAAACCAAATTAGTGTGTCAGGAATGGTCAACTTAATTGTTGAAAGGTATTCTTTCATTGGAAATTTTGTGCTGAACGGAGTGCTGAATGAATGAAAGTTTAGGCTTAAGTTGCCTAAAAGTCCGAAACAACTAATACATTTTGGCTTTGTCTATTAATATGCCTGTGATTTCAAAGCCCATGGCAAGAGTTTAAAAGTTAAATCAGGTTCTTTCTTACTGTTGCTTGTAGATCAATTCAGACACCATTCCTTTTTGGGGCAGAGTACTGTATACAGCCATATAGGTCAGAAAAAAATGTTGAGAAAACATTGAAAGAACAACATTCCTAAGTATCCTTTCAGCCCTAAAACACAGCCATGCCATCAAAAACTGTCTACATTGTATGGGAATAAAACCCTAACCCTAGCTTCGGGTTTTCCTAGTTAGGGTTAGGGTTCAAATATTTCTCAAAGACAACTATCTCAATATTCCACTCATTTGACTGGAAAATTTGCTTCTCTGAATCAAAGTATGAGTTTGAAAAGACAATACAACAGTGCCAAAACCAAATTAGTGTGTCAGGAAGGGTCAACTTAATTGTTGAAAGGTATTCTTTCATTGGAAATTTTGTGTTGAACGGAGTGCTGAATGAATGAACGTTTAGGCTTAAGTTGCCTAAAAGTCCGAAACAACTAATACATTTTGGCTTTGTCTATTCATATGCCTGTGTTTTCAAAGCCCAAAGCAAGAGTTTAAAAGTTAAATAAGGTTCTTTCTTACTGTTGCTTGTAGATCAATTCAGACACCATTCCTTTTTCAGGCAGAGCACTGTATACAGCCATATAGGTCAGAAAAAAATGTTGAGAAAACACTGAAAGAACTATATTCCTAAGTATCCTTTCATCCCTAAAATACAGCCATGCCATCAAAAACTGTCTACATTGTATGGGAATAAAACCCTAACCCTAGCTTCGGGTTTTGCTAGTTAGGGTTCAAATATTTCTCAAAGACAACTATCTCAATATTCCACTCATTTGACTGGAAAATTTGCTTCTCTGAATCAAAGTATGAGTCTGAAAAGACAATACAACAGTGCCAAAACCAAATTAGTGTGTCAGGAATGGTCAACTTAATTGTTGAAAGGTATTCTTTCATTGGAAATTTTGTGTTGAACGGAGTGCTGAATGAATGAACGTTTAGGCTTAAGTTGCCTAAAAGTCCGAAACAACTAATACATTTTGGCTTTGTCTATTAATATGCCTGTGATTTCAAAGCCCAAAGCAAGAGTTTAAAAGTTAAATCAGGTTCTTTCTTACTGTTGCTTGTAGATCAATTGAGACACCATTCCTTTTTCGGGCAGAGCACTGTATACAGCCATATAGGTCAGAAAAAAATGTTGAGAAAACATTGAAAGAACAACATTCCTAAGTATCCTTTTAGCCCTAAAACACAGCCATACCATCAAAAACTGTCTACATTGTATGGGAATAAAACCCTAACCCTAGCTTCGGGTTTTGCTAGTTCGGGTTAGGGTTCAAATATTTCTCAAAGACAACTATCTCAATATTCCACTCATTTGACTGGAAAATTTGCTTCTCTGAATCAAAGTATGAGTCTGAAAAGACATTACAACAGTGCCAAAACCAAATTAGTGTGTCAGGAATGGTCAACGTAATTGTTGAAAGGTATTCTTTCATTGGAAATTTTGTGTTGAACGGAGTGCTGAATGAATGAACATTTAGGCTTAATTGCCTAAAAGTCCGAAACAACTAATACATTTTGGCTTTGTCTATTAATATGCCTGTGATTTCAAAGCCCAAAGCAAGAGTTTAAAAGTTAAATCAGGTTCTTTCTTACTGTTGCTTGTAGATCAATTGAGACACCATTCCTTTTTCGGGCAGAGCACTGTATACAACCATATAGGTCAGAAAAAAAATGTTGAGAAAACATTGAAAGAACTACATTCCTAAGTATCCTTTTAGCCCTAAAACACAGCCATACCATCAAAAACTGTCTACATTGTATGGGAATAAAACCCTAACCCTAGCTTCGGGTTTTGCTAGTTAGGGTTAGGGTTCAAATATTTCTCAAAGACAACTATCTCAATATTCCACTCATTTGACTGGAAAATGTGCTTCTATGAATCAAAGTATGAGTTTGAAAAGACAATACAACAGTGCCAAAACCAAATTAGTGTGTCAGGAAGGGTCAACTTAATTGTTGAAAGGTATTCTTTCATTGGAAATTTTGTGTTGAACGGAGTGCTGAATGAATGAACGTTTAGGCTTAAGTTGCCTAAAAGTCCGAAACAACTAATACATTTTGGCTTTGTCTATTCATATGCCTGTGTTTTCAAAGCCCAAAGCAAGAGTTTAAAAGTTAAATAAGGTTCTTTCTTACTGTTGCTTGTAGATCAATTGAGACACCATTCCTTTTTCGGGCAGAGCACTGTATACAACCATATAGGTCAGAAAAAAAATGTTGAGAAAACATTGAAAGAACTACATTCCTAAGTATCCTTTTAGCCCTAAAACACAGCCATACCATCAAAAACTGTCTACATTGTATGGGAATAAAACCCTAACCCTAGCTTCGGGTTTTGCTAGTTAGGGTTAGGGTTCAAATATTTCTCAAAGACAACTATCTCAATATTCCACTCATTTGACTGGAAAATTTGCTTCTCTGAATCAAAGTATGAGTCTGAAAAGACAATACAACAGTGCCAAAACCAAATTAGTGTGTCAGGAATGGTCAACTTAATTGTTGAAAGGTATTCTTTCATTGGAAATTTTGTGCTGAACGGAGTGCTGAATGAATGAAAGTTTAGGCTTAAGTTGCCTAAAAGTCCGAAACAACTAATACATTTTGGCTTTGTCTATTAATATGCCTGTGATTTCAAAGCCCATGGCAAGAGTTTAAAAGTTAAATCAGGTTCTTTCTTACTGTTGCTTGTAGATCAATTCAGACACCATTCCTTTTTGGGGCAGAGTACTGTATACAGCCATATAGGTCAGAAAAAAATGTTGAGAAAACATTGAAAGAACAACATTCCTAAGTATCCTTTCAGCCCTAAAACACAGCCATGCCATCAAAAACTGTCTACATTGTATGGGAATAAAACCCTAACCCTAGCTTCGGGTTTTCCTAGTTAGGGTTAGGGTTCAAATATTTCTCAAAGACAACTATCTCAATATTCCACTCATTTGACTGGAAAATTTGCTTCTCTGAATCAAAGTATGAGTTTGAAAAGACAATACAACAGTGCCAAAACCAAATTAGTGTGTCAGGAAGGGTCAACGTAATTGTTGAAAGGTATTCTTTCATTGGAAATTTTGTGTTGAACGGAGTGCTGAATGAATGAACATTTAGGCTTAATTGCCTAAAAGTCCGAAACAACTAATACATTTTGGCTTTGTCTATTAATATGCCTATGATTTCAAAGCCCAAAGCAAGAGTTTAAAAGTTAAAAAAGGTTCTTTCTTACTGTTGCTTGTAGATCAATTCAGACACCATTCCTTTTTGGGGCAGAGCACTGTATACAGCCATATAGGTCAGAAAAAAATGTTGAGAAAACATTGAAAGAACAACATTCCTAAGTATCCTTTCAGCCCTAAAACACAGCCATGCCATCAAAAACTGTCTACATTGTATGGGAATAAAACCCTAACCCTAGCTTCGGGTTTTGCTAGTTAGGGTTAGGGTTCAAATATTTCTCAAAGACAACTATCTCAATATTCCACTCATTTGACTGGAAAATTTGCTTCTCTGAATCAAAGTATGAGTCTGAAAAGACAATACAACAGTGCCAAAACCAAATTAGTGTGTCAGGAAGGGTCAACTTAATTGTTGAAAGGTATTCTTTCATTGGAAATTTTGTGTTGAACGGAGTGCTG
This sequence comes from Atractosteus spatula, assembly GCF_055471065.1. Classification (NCBI taxonomy): domain Eukaryota; kingdom Metazoa; phylum Chordata; class Actinopteri; order Semionotiformes; family Lepisosteidae; genus Atractosteus; species Atractosteus spatula. Next base: position 213,177 of record NW_028296653.1, on the reverse strand, counting down.
AATGAATGAACATTTAGGCTTAATTGCCTAAAAGTCCGAAACAACTAATACATTTTGGCTTTGTCTATTTATATGCCTGTGATTTAAAAGCCCAAAGCAAGAGTTTAAAAGTTAAATATGGTTCTTTCTTACTGTTGCTTGTAGAGCAATTCAGACTCCATTCCTTTTTCGGGCAGAGCACTGTATACAGCCATATAGGTCATAAAAAAATGTTGAGAAAACATTGAAAGAACTACATTCCTAAGTATCCTTTCAGCCCTAAAACACAGCCATGCCATCAAAAACTGTCTACATTGTATGGGAATAAAACCCTAACCCTAGCTTCGGGTTTTGCTAGTTCGGGTTAGGGTTCAAATATTTCTCAAAGACAACTATCTCAATATTCCACTCATTTGACTGGAAAATTTGCTTCTCTGAATCAAAGTATGAGTCTGAAAAGATAATACAACAGTGCCAAAACCAAATTAGTGTGTCAGGAAGGGTCAACTTAATTGTTGAAAGGTATTCTTTCATTGGAAATTTTGTGTTGAACGGAGTGCTGAATGAATGAACATTTAGGCTTAATTGCCTAAAAGTCCGAAACAACTAATACATTTTGGCTTTGTCTATTTATATGCCTGTGATTTAAAAGCCCAAAGCAAGAGTTTAAAAGTTAAATATGGTTCTTTCTTACTGTTGCTTGTAGAGCAATTCAGACTCCATTCCTTTTTCGGGCAGAGCACTGTATACAGCCATATAGGTCATAAAAAAATGTTGAGAAAACATTGAAAGAACTACATTCCTAAGTATCCTTTTAGCCCTAAAACACAGCCATACCATCAAAAACTGTCTACATTGTATGGGAATAAAACCCTAACCCTAGCTTCGGGTTTTGCTAGTTCGGGTTAGGGTTCAAATATTTCTCAAAGACAACTATCTCAATATTCCACTCATTTGACTGGAAAATTTGCTTCTCTGAATCAAAGTATGAGTTTGAAAAGATAATACAACAGTGCCAAAACCAAATTAGTGTGTCAGGAAGGGTCAACTTAATCGTTGAAAGGTATTCTTTCATTGGAAATTTTGTGTTGAACGGAGTGCTGAATGAATGAACGTTTAGGCTTAATTGCCTAAAAGTCCGAAACAACTAATACATTTTGGCTTTGTCTATTCATATGCCTGTGATTTAAAAGCCCAAAGCAAGAGTTTAAGAGTTAAATAAGGTTCTTTCTTACTGTTGCTTGTAGATCAATTTACACACCATTACTTTTTCGGGCAGAGCACTGTATACAGCCATATAGGTCAGAAAAAAATGTTGAGAAAACATTGAAAGAACTACATTCCTAAGTATCCTTTCAGCCCTAAAACACAGCCATGCCATCAAAAACTGTCTACATTGTATGGGAATAAAACCCTAACCCTAGCTTCGGGTTTTGCTAGTTAGGGTTAGGGTTCAAATATTTCTCAAAGACAACTATCTCAATATTCCACTCATTTGACTGGAAAATTTGCTTCTCTGAATCAAAGTATGAGTTTGAAAAGATAATACAACAGTGCCAAAACCAAATTAGTGTGTCAGGAATGGTCAACTTAATCGTTGAAAGGTATTCTTTCATTGGAAATTGTGTTGAACGGAGTGCTGAATGAATGAACGTTTAGGCTTAAGTTGCCTAAAAGTCCGAAACAACTAATACAGTTTGGCTTTGTCTATTAATATCCCTGTGATTTCAAAGCCCAAAGCAAGAGTTTAAAAGTTAAATATGGATCTTTCTTACTGTTGCTTGTAGATCAATTCAGACACCATTCCTTTTTCGGGCAGAGCACTGTATACAGCCATATAGGTCAGAAAAAAATGTTGAGAAAACATTGAAAGAACTACATTCCTAAGTATCCTTTCAGCCCTAAAACACAGCCATGCCATCAAAAACTGTCTACATTGTATGGGAATAAAACCCTAACCCTAGCTTCGGGTTTTGCTAGTTAGGGTTAGGGTTCAAATATTTCTCAAAGACAACTATCTCAATATTCCACTCATTTGACTGGAAAATTTGCTTCTCTGAATCAAAGTATGAGTCTGAAAAGACAATACAACAGTGCCAAAACCAAATTAGTGTGTCAGGAAGGGTCAACTTAATTGTTGAAAGGTATTCTTTCACTGGAAATTTTGTGTTGAACGGAGTGCTGAATGAATGAACGTTTAGGCTTAATTGCCTAAAAGTCCGAAACAACTAATACAGTTTGGCTTTGTCTATTAATATCCCTGTGATTTCAAAGCCCAAAGCAAGAGTTTAAAAGTTAAATATGGATCTTTCTTACTGTTGCTTGTAGATCAATTCAGACACCATTCCTTTTTCGGGCAGAGCACTGTATACAGCCATATAGGTCAGAAAAAAATGTTGAGAAAACATTGAAAGAACTACATTCCTAAGTATCCTTTTAGCCCTAAAACACAGCCATACCATCAAAAACTGTCTACATTGTATGGGAATAAAACCCTAACCCTAGCTTCGGGTTTTGCTAGTTAGGGTTAGGGTTCAAATATTTCTCAAAGACAACTATCTCAATATTCCACTCATTTGACTGGAAAATTTGCTTCTCTGAATCAAAGTATGAGTCTGAAAAGACAATACAACAGTGCCAAAACCAAATTAGTGTGTCAGGAATGGTCAACTTAATTGTTGAAAGGTATTCTTTCATTGGAAATTTTGTGTTGAACGGAGTACTGAATGAATGAACGTTTAGGCTTAAGTTGCCTAAAAGTCCGAAACAACTAATACATTTTGGCTTTGTCTATTAATATGCCTGTGATTTCAAAGCCCAAAGCAAGAGTTCAAAAGTTAAATATGGTTCTTTCTTACTGTTGCTTGTAGATCAATTCAGACACCATTCCTTTTTCGGGCAGAGCACTGTATACAGCCATATAGGTCAGAAAAACAATGTTGAGAAAACATTGAAAGAACAACATTCCTAAGTATCCTTTCAGCCCTAAAACACAGCCATGCCATTAAAAACTGTCTATATTGTATGGGAATAAAACCCTAACCCTAGCGTCGGGTTTTGCTAGTTAGGTTAGGGTTCAAATATTTCTCAAAGACAACTATCTCAATATTCCACTCATTTGACTGGAAAATTTGCTTCTCTGAATCAAAGTATGAGTCTGAAAAGACAATACAACAGTGCCAAAACCAAATTAGTGTGTCAGTAATGGTCAACTTAATTGTTGAAAGGTATTCTTTCATTGGAAATTTTGTGTTGAACGGAGTGCTGAATGAATGAACGTTTAGGCTTAAGTTGCCTAAAAGTCCGAAACAACTAATACATTTTGGCTTTGTCTATTAATATGCCTGTGATTTCAAAGCCCAAAGCAAGAGTTTAAAAGTTAAATATTTTTCTTTCTTACTGTTGCTTGTAGATCAATTCAGACACCATTCCTTTTTCGGGCAGAGCACTGTATACAGCCATATAGGTCAGAAAAAAATGTTGAGAAAACATTGAAAGAACTACATTCCTAAGTATCCTTTCAGCCCTAAAACACAGCCATGCCATCAAAAACTGTCTACATTGTATGGGAATAAAACCCTAACCCTAGCTTCGGGTTTTGCTAGTTAGGGTTAGGGTTCAAATATTTCTCAAAGACAACTATCTCAATATTCCACTCATTTGACTGGAAAATTTGCTTCTCTGAATCAAAGTTTGAGTCTGAAAAGACAATACAACAGTGCCAAAACCAAATTAGTGTGTCAGGAATGGTCAACTTAATTGTTGAAAGGTATTCTTTCATTGGAAATTTTGTGTTGAACGGAATGCTGAATGAATGAACGTTTAGGCTTAAGTTGCCTAAAAGTCCGAAACAACTAATACATTTTGGCTTTGTCTATTAATATGCCTGTGATTTCAAAGCCCAAAGCAAGAGATTAAAAGTTAAATATGGTTCTTTCTTACTGTTGCTTGTAGATCAATTGAGACACCATTCCTTTTTCGGGCAGAGCACTGTATACAGCCATATAGGTCAGAAAAAAATGTTGAGAAAACACTGAAAGAACTATATTCCTAAGTATCCTTTCATCCCTAAAATACAGCCATGCCATCAAAAACTGTCTACATTGTATGGGAATAAAACCCTAACCCTAGCTTCGGGTTTTGCTAGTTAGGGTTAGGGTTCAAATATTTCTCAAAGACAACTATCTCAATATTCCACTCATTTGACTGGAAAATTTGCTTCTCTGAATCAACGTATGAGTCTGAAAAGACAATACAACAGTGCCAAAACCAAATTAGTGTGTCAGGAATGGTCAACTTAATTGTTGAAAGGTATTCTTTCATTGGAAATTTTGTGCTGAACGGAGTGCTGAATGAATGAACGTTTAGGCTTAAGTTGCCTAAAAGTCCGAAACAACTAATACATTTTGGCTTTGTCTATTAATATGCCTGTGATTTCAAAGCCCAAAGCAAGAGTTTAAAAGTTAAATCAGGTTCTTTCTTACTGTTGCTTGTAGATCAATTCAGACACCATTCCTTTTTCGGGCAGAGCACTGTATACAGCCATATAGGTCAGAAATAAATGTTGAGAAAACATTGAAAGAACAACATTCCTAAGTATCCTTTCAGCCCTAAAATACAGCCATGCCATCAAAAACTGTCTACATTGTATGGGAATAAAACCCTAACCCTAGCTTCGGGTTTTCCTAGTTAGGGTTAGGGTTCAAATATTTCTCAAAGACAACTATCTCAATATTCCACTCATTTGACTGGAAAATTTGCTTCTCTGAATCAAAGTATGAGTCTGAAAAGACAATACAACAGTGCCAAAACCAAATTAGTGTGTCAGGAATGGTCAACTTAATTGTTGAAAGGTATTCTTTCATTGGAAATTTTGTGCTGAACGGAGTGCTGAATGAATGAACGTTTAGGCTTAAGTTGCCTAAAAGTCCGAAACAACTAATACATTTTGGCTTTGTCTATTAATATGCCTGTGATTTCAAAGCCCATGGCAAGAGTTTAAAAGTTAAATCAGGTTCTTTCTTACTGTTGCTTGTAGATCAATTCAGACACCATTCCTTTTTGGGGCACAGTACTGTATACAGCCATATAGGTCAGAAAAAAATGTTGAGAAAACATTGAAAGAACAACATTCCTAAGTATCCTTTCAGCCCTAAAACACAGCCATGCCATCAAAAACTGTCTACATTGTATGGGAATAAAACCCTAACTCTAGCTTCGGGTTTTCCTAGTTAGGGTTAGGGTTCAAATATTTCTCAAAGACAACTATCTCAATATTCCACTCATTTGACTGGAAAATTTGCTTCTCTGAATCAAAGTATGAGTTTGAAAAGACAATACAACAGTGCCAAAACCAAATTAGTGTGTCAGGAATGGTCAACTTAATTGTTGAAAGGTATTCTTTCATTGGAAATTTTGTGTTGAACGGAGTGCTGAATGAATGAACATTTAGGCTTAATTGCCTAAAAGTCCGAAACAACTAATACATTTTGGCTTTGTCATTAATATTCCTGTGATTTCAAAGCCCAAAGCAAGAGTTTAAAAGTTAAAAAGGTTCTTTCTTACTGTTGCTTGTAGATTAATTCAGACACCATTCCTTTTTCGGGCAGAGCACTGTATACAGCCATATAGGTCAGAAAAAAATGTTGAGAAAACATTGATAGAACAACATTCCTAAGTATCCTTTCAGCCCTAAAACACAGCCATACCATCAAAAACTGTCTACATTGTATGGGAATAAAACCCTAACCCTAGCTTCGGGTTTTGCTAGTTAGGGTTAGGGTTCAAATATTTCTCAAAGACAACTATCTCAATATTCCACTCATTTGACTGGAAAATGTGCTTCTATGAATCAAAGTATGAGTCTGAAAAGACAATACAACAGTGCCAAAACCAAATTAGTGTGTCAGGAAGGGTCAACTTAATTGTTGAAAGGTATTCTTTCATTGGAAATTTTGTGTTGAACGGAGTGCTGAATGAATGAACGTTTAGGCTTAAGTTGCCTAAAAGTCTGAAACAACTAATACATTTTTGCTTTGTCTATTAATATGCCTGTGATTTCAAAGCCCAAAGCAAGAGTTTAAAAGTTAAATCAGGTTCTTTCTTACTGTTGCTTGTAGATCAATTCAGACACCATTCCTTTTTCGGGCAGAGCACTGTATACAGCCATATAGGTCAGAAATAAATGTTGAGAAAACACTGAAAGAACTATATTCCTAAGTATCCTTTCATCCCTAAAATACAGCCATGCCATCAAAAACTGTCTACATTGTATGGGAATAAAACCCTAACCCTAGCTTCGGGTTTTGCTAGTTAGGGTTAGGGTTCAAATATTTCTCAAAGACAACTATCTCAATATTCCACTCATTTGACTGGAAAATTTGCTTCTCTGAATCAAAGTATGAGTCTGAAAAGACAATACAACAGTGCCAAAACCAAATTAGTGTGTCAGGAATGGTCAACTTAATTGTTGAAAGGTATTCTTTCATTGGAAATTTTGTGTTGAACGGAGTGCTGAATGAATGAACGTTTAGGCTTAAGTTGCCTAAAAGTCCGAAACAACTAATACATTTTGGCTTTGTCTATTAATATGCCTGTGATTTCAAAGCCCAAAGCAAGAGATTAAAAGTTAAATATGGTTCTTTCTTACTGTTGCTTGTAGATCAATTGAGACACCATTCCTTTTTCGGGCAGAGCACTGTATACAGCAATATAGGTCAGAAAAAAATGTTGAGAAAACATTGAAAGAACTACATTCCTAAGTATCCTTTCAGCCCTAAAACACAGCCATGCCATCAAAAACTGTCTACATTGTATGGGAATAAAACCCTAACCCTAGCTTCGGGTTTTGCTAGTTAGGGTTAGGGTTCAAATATTTCTCAAAGACAACTATCTCAATATTCCACTCATTTGACTGGAAAATTTGCTTCTCTGAATCAAAGTATGAGTCTGAAAAGACAATACAACAGTGCCAAAACCAAATTAGTGTGTCAGGAAGGGTCAACTTAATTGTTGAAAGGTATTCTTTCACTGGAAATTTTGTGTTGAACGGAGTGCTGAATGAATGAACATTTAGGCTTAATTGCCTAAAAGTCCGAAACAACTAATACAGTTTGGCTTTGTCTATTAATATGCCTGTGATTTCAAAGCCCAAAGCAAGAGTTTAAAAGTTAAATATGGATCTTTCTTACTGTTGCTTGTAGATCAATTCAGACACCATTCCTTTTTCGGGCAGAGCACTGTATACAGCCATATAGGTCAGAAAAAAATGTTGAGAAAACATTGAAAGAACTACATTCCTAAGTATCCTTTTAGCCCTAAAACACAGCCATACCATCAAAAACTGTCTACATTGTATGGGAATAAAACCCTCACCCTAGCTTCGGGTTTTGCTAGTTAGGGTTAGGGTTCAAATATTTCTCAAAGACAACTATCTCAATATTCCACTCATTTGACTGGAAAATTTGCTTCTCTGAATCAAAGTATGAGTCTGAAAAGACAATACAACAGTGCCAAAACCAAATTAGTGTGTCAGGAAGGGTCAACTTAATTGTTGAAAGGTATTCTTTCATTGGAAATTTTGTGTTGAACGGAGTGCTGAATGAATGAACGTTTAGGCTTAAGTTGCCTAAAAGTCCGAAACAACTAATACATTTTGGCTTTGTCTATTCATATGCCTGTGATTTCAAAGCCCAAAGCAAGAGTTTAAAAGTTAAATAAGGTTCTTTCTTACTGTTGCTTGTAGATCAATTCAGACACCATTCCTTTTTCGGGCAGAGCACTGTATACAGCCATATAGGTCAGAAAAAAATGTTGAGAAAACATTGAAAGAACAACATTCCTAAGTATCCTTTCAGCCCTAAAACACAGCCATGCCATCAAAAACTGTCTACATTGTATGGGAATAAAACCCTAACTCTAGCTTCGGGTTTTCCTAGTTAGGGTTAGGGTTCAAATATTTCTCAAAGACAACTATCTCAATATTCCACTCATTTGACTGGAAAATTTGCTTCTCTGAATCAAAGTATGAGTTTGAAAAGACAATACAACAGTGCCAAAACCAAATTAGTGTGTCAGGAAGGGTCAACGTAATTGTTGAAAGGTATTCTTTCATTGGAAATTTTGTGTTGAACGGAGTGCTGAATTAATGAACATTTAGGCTTAATTGCCTAAAAGTCCGAAACAACTAATACATTTTGGCTTTGTCTATTAATATGCCTATGATTTCAAAGCCCAAAGCAAGAGTTTAAAAGTTAAAAAAGGTTCTTTCTTACTGTTGCTTGTAGATCAATTCAGACACCATTCCTTTTTCGGGCAGAGCACTGTATACAGCCATATAGGTCAGAAAAAAATGTTGAGAAAACATTGAAAGAACAACATTCCTAAGTATCCTTTCAGCCCTAAAACACAGCCATGCCATCAAAAACTGTCTACATTGTATGGGAATAAAACCCTAACCCTAGGTTCGGGTTTTCCTAGTTAGGGTTAGGGTTCAAATATTTCTCAAAGACAACTATCTCAATATTCCACTCATTTGACTGGAAAATTTGCTTCTCTGAATCAAAGTATGAGTCTGAAAAGACAATACAACAGTGCCAAAACCAAATTAGTGTGTCAGGAAGGGTCAACTTAATTGTTGAAAGGTATTCTTTCATTGGAAATTTTGTGTTGAACGGAGTGCTGAATGAATGAACATTTAGGCTTAATTGCCTAAAAGTCCGAAACAACTAATACATTTTGGCTTTGTCTATTTATATGCCTGTGATTTAAAAGCCCAAAGCAAGAGTTTAAAAGTTAAATATGGTTCTTTCTTACTGTTGCTTGTAGAGCAATTCAGACTCCATTCCTTTTTCGGGCAGAGCACTGTATACAGCCATATAGGTCATAAAAAAATGTTGAGAAAACATTGAAAGAACTACATTCCTAAGTATCCTTTTAGCCCTAAAACACAGCCATACCATCAAAAACTGTCTACATTGTATGGGAATAAAACCCTAACCCTAGCTTCGGGTTTTGCTAGTTCGGGTTAGGGTTCAAATATTTCTCAAAGACAACTATCTCAATATTCCACTCATTTGACTGGAAAATTTGCTTCTCTGAATCAAAGTATGAGTTTGAAAAGATAATACAACAGTGCCAAAACCAAATTAGTGTGTCAGGAAGGGTCAACTTATTTGTTGAAAGGTATTCTTTCATTGGAAATTTTGTGTTGAACGGAGTGCTGAATGAATGAACATTTAGGCTTAATTGCCTAAAAGTCCGAAACAACTAATACATTTTGGCTTTGTCTATTCATATGCCTGTGATTTAAAAGCCCAAAGCAAGAGTTTAAAAGTTAAATATGGTTCTTTCTTACTGTTGCTTGTAGAGCAATTCAGACTCCATTCCTTTTTCGGGCAGAGCACTGTATACAGCCATATAGGTCATAAAAAAATGTTGAGAAAACATTGAAAGAACTACATTCCTAAGTATCCTTTTAGCCCTAAAACACAGCCATACCATCAAAAACTGTCTACATTGTATGGGAATAAAACCCTAACCCTAGCTTCGGGTTTTGCTAGTTCGGGTTAGGGTTCAAATATTTCTCAAAGACAACTATCTCAATATTCCACTCATTTGACTGGAAAATTTGCTTCTCTGAATCAAAGTATGAGTTTGAAAAGATAATACAACAGTGCCAAAACCAAATTAGTGTGTCAGGAATGGTCAACTTAATCGTTGAAAGGTATTCTTTCATTGGAAATTTTGTGTTGAACGGAGTGCTGAATGAATGAACGTTTAGGCTTAAGTTGCCTAAAAGTCCGAAACAACTAATCCATTTTGGCTTTGTGTATTCATATGCCTGTGATTTCAAAGCCCAAAGCAAGAGTTTAAGAGTTAAATAAGGTTCTTTCTTACTGTTGCTTGTAGATCAATTTACACACCATTCCTTTTTCGGGCAGAGCACTGTATACAGCCATATAGGTCAGAAAAAAATGTTGAGAAAACATTGAAAGAACTACATTCCTAAGTATCCTTTCAGCCCTAAAACACAGCCATGCCATCAAAAACTGTCTACATTGTATGGGAATAAAACCCTAACCCTAGCTTCGGGTTTTGCTAGTTAGGGTTAGGGTTCAAATATTTCTCAAAGACAACTATCTCAATATTCCACTCATTTGACTGGAAAATTTGCTTCTCTGAATCAAAGTATGAGTCTGAAAAGACAATACAACAGTGCCAAAACCAAATTAGTGTGTCAGGAAGGGTCAACTTAATTGTTGAAAGGTATTCTTTCACTGGAAATTTTGTGTTGAACGGAGTGCTGAATGAATGAACATTTAGGCTTAATTGCCTAAAAGTCCGAAACAACTAATACAGTTTGGCTTTGTCTATTAATATGCCTGTGATTTCAAAGCCCAAAGCAAGAGTTTAAAAGTTAAATATGGATCTTTCTTACTGTTGCTTGTAGATCAATTCAGACACCATTCCTTTTTCGGGCAGAGCACTGTATACAGCCATATAGGTCAGAAAAAAATGTTGAGAAAACATTGAAAGAACTACATTCCTAAGTATCCTTTTAGCCCTAAAACACAGCCATACCATCAAAAACTGTCTACATTGTATGGGAATAAAACCCTAACCCTAGCTTCGGGTTTTGCTAGTTAGGGTTAGGGTTCAAATATTTCTCAAAGACAACTATCTCAATATTCCACTCATTTGACTGGAAAATTTGCTTCTCTGAATCAAAGTATGAGTCTGAAAAGACAATACAACAGTGCCAAAACCAAATTAGTGTGTCAGGAATGGTCAACTTAATTGTTGAAAGGTATTCTTTCATTGGAAATTTTGTGTTGAACGGAGTACTGAATAAATGAACGTTTAGGCTTAAGTTGCCTAAAAGTCCGAAACAACTAATACATTTTGGCTTTGTCTATTAATATGCCTGTGATTTCAAAGCCCAAAGCAAGAGTTCAAAAGTTAAATATGGTTCTTTCTTACTGTTGCTTGTAGATCAATTCAGACACCATTCCTTTTTCGGGCAGAGCACTGTATACAGCCATATAGGTCAGAAAAACAATGTTGAGAAAACATTGAAAGAACAACATTCCTAAGTATCCTTTCAGCCCTAAAACACAGCCATGCCATTAAAAACTGTCTATATTGTATGGGAATAAAACCCTAACCCTAGCGTCGGGTTTTGCTAGTTAGGTTAGGGTTCAAATATTTCTCAAAGACAACTATCTCAATATTCCACTCATTTGACTGGAAAATTTGCTTCTCTGAATCAAAGTATGAGTCTGAAAAGACAATACAACAGTGCCAAAACCAAATTAGTGTGTCAGTAATGGTCAACTTAATTGTTGAAAGGTATTCTTTCATTGGAAATTTTGTGTTGAACGGAGTGCTGAATGAATGAACGTTTAGGCTTAAGTTGCCTAAAAGTCCGAAACAACTAATACATTTTGGCTTTGTCTATTAATATGCCTGTGATTTCAAAGCCCAAAGCAAGAGTTTAAAAGTTAAATATTTTTCTTTCTTACTGTTGCTTGTAGATCAATTCAGACACCATTCCTTTTTCGGGCAGAGCACTGTATACAGCCATATAGGTCAGAAAAAAATGTTGAGAAAACATTGAAAGAACTACATTCCTAAGTATCCTTTTAGCCCTAAAACACAGCCATACCATCAAAAACTGTCTACATTGTATGGGAATAAAACCCTAACCCTAGCTTCGGGTTTTGCTAGTTAGGGTTAGGGTTCAAATATTTCTCAAAGACAACTATCTCAATATTCCACTCATTTGACTGGAAAATTTGCTTCTCTGAATCAAAGTTTGAGTCTGAAAAGACAATACCACAGTGCCAAAACCAAATTAGTGTGTCAGGAATGGTCAACTTAATTGTTGAAAGGTATTCTTTCATTGGAAATTTTGTGTTGAACGGAATGCTGAATGAATGAACGTTTAGGCTTAAGTTGCCTAAAAGTCCGAAACAACTAATACATTTTGGCTTTGTCTATTAATATGCCTGTGATTTCAAAGCCCAAAGCAAGAGATTAAAAGTTAAATAAGGTTCTTTCTTACTGTTGCTTGTAGATCAATTCAGACACCATTCCTTTTTCGGGCAGAGCACTGTATACAGCCATATAGGTCAGAAATAAATGTTGAGAAAACACTGAAAGAACTATATTCCTAAGTATCCTTTCATCCCTAAAATACAGCCATGCCATCAAAAACTGTCTACATTGTATGGGAATAAAACCCTAACCCTAGCTTCGGGTTTTGCTAGTTAGGGTTAGGGTTCAAATATTTCTCAAAGACAACTATCTCAATATTCCACTCATTTGACTGGAAAATTTGCTTCTCTGAATCAAAGTATGAGTCTGAAAAGACAATACAACAGTGCCAAAACCAAATTAGTGTGTCAGGAATGGTCAACTTAATTGTTGAAAGGTATTCTTTCATTGGAAATTTTGTGCTGAACGGAGTGCTGAATGAATGAACGTTTAGGCTTAAGTTGCCTAAAAGTCCGAAACAACTAATACATTTTGGCTTTGTCTATTAATATGCCTGTGATTTCAAAGCCCATGGCAAGAGTTTAAAAGTTAAATCAGGTTCTTTCTTACTGTTGCTTGTAGATCAATTCAGACACCATTCCTTTTTGGGGCAGAGTACTGTATACAGCCATATAGGTCAGAAAAAAATGTTGAGAAAACATTGAAAGAACAACATTCCTAAGTATCCTTTCAGCCCTAAAACACAGCCATGCCATCAAAAACTGTCTACATTGTATGGGAATAAAACCCTAACTCTAGCTTCGGGTTTTCCTAGTTAGGGTTAGGGTTCAAATATTTCTCAAAGACAACTATCTCAATATTCCACTCATTTGACTGGAAAATTTGCTTCTCTGAATCAAAGTATGAGTTTGAAAAGACAATACAACAGTGCCAAAACCAAATTAGTGTGTCAGGAAGGGTCAACTTAATTGTTGAAAGGTATTCTTTCATTGGAAATTTTGTGTTGAACGAAGTGCTGAATGAATGAACGTTTAGGCTTAAGTTGCTTAAAAGTCCGAAACAACTAATACATTTTGGCTTTGTCTATTAATATGCCTGTGATTTCAAAGCCCAAAGCAAGAGTTTAAAATTTAAATCAGGTTCTTTCTTACTGTTGCTTGTAGATCAATTGAGACACCATTCCTTTTTTGGGCAGAGCACTGTATACAGCCATATAGGTCAGAAAAAAATGTTGAGAAAACATTGAAAGAACTACATTCCTAAGTATCCTTTTAGCCCTAAAACACAGCCATACCATCAAAAACTGTCTACATTGTATGGGAATAAAACCCTAACCCTAGCTTCGGGTTTTGCTAGTTAGGGTTAGGGTTCAAATATTTCTCAAAGACAACTATCTCAATATTCCACTCATTTGACTGGAAAATTTGCTTCTCTGAATCAAAGTATGAGTTTGAAAAGACAATAAAACAGTGCCAAAACCAAATTAGTGTGTCAGGAAGGGTCAACGTAATTGTTGAAAGGTATTCTTTCATTGGAAATTTTGTGTTGAACGGAGTGCTGAATGAATGAACATTTAGGCTTAATTGCCTAAAAGTCCGAAACAACTAATACATTTTGGCTTTGTCATTAATATTCCTGTGATTTCAAAGCCCAAAGCAAGAGTTTAAAAGTTAAAAAGGTTCTTTCTTACTGTTGCTTGTAGATTAATTCAGACACCATTCCTTTTTCGGGCAGAGCACTGTATACAGCCATATAGGTCAGAAAAAAATGTTGAGAAAACATTGATAGAACAACATTCCTAAGTATCCTTTCAGCCCTAAAACACAGCCATGCCATCAAAAACTGTCTACATTGTATGGGAATAAAACCCTAACCCTAGCTTCGGGTTTTGCTAGTTAGGGTTAGGGTTCAAATATTTCTCAAAGACAACTATCTCAATATTCCACTCATTTGACTGGAAAATTTGCTTCTCTGAATCAAAGTATGAGTCTGAAAAGACAATACAACAGTGCCAAAACCAAATTAGTGTGTCAGGAATGGTCAACTTAATTGTTGAAAGGTATTCTTTCATTGGAAATTTTGTGTTGAACGGAGTGCTGAATGAATGAACGTTTAGGCTTAAGTTGCCTAAAAGTCTGAAACAACTAATACATTTTTGCTTTGTCTATTAATATGCCTGTGATTTCAAAGCCCAATGCAAGAGTTTAAAAGTTAAATCAGGTTCTTTCTTACTGTTGCTTGTAGATCAATTGAGACACCATTCCTTTTTCGGGCAGAGCACTGTATACAGCCATATAGGTCAGAAAAAAATGTTGAGAAAACATTGAAAGAACTACATTCCTAAGTATCCTTTTAGCCCTAAAACACAGCCATACCATCAAAAACTGTCTACATTGTATGGGAATAAAACCCTAACCCTAGCTTCGGGTTTTGCTAGTTAGGGTTAGGGTTCAAATATTTCTCAAAGACAACTATCTCAATATTCCACTCATTTGACTGGAAAATGTGCTTCTATGAATCAAAGTATGAGTTTGAAAAGACAATACAACAGTGCCAAAACCAAATTAGTGTGTCAGGAAGGGTCAACTTAATTGTTGAAAGGTATTCTTTCATTGGAAATTTTGTGTTGAACGGAGTGCTGAATGAATGAACGTTTAGGCTTAAGTTGCCTAAAAGTCCGAAACAACTAATACATTTTGGCTTTGTCTATTCATATGCCTGTGTTTTCAAAGCCCAAAGCAAGAGTTTAAAAGTTAAATAAGGTTCTTTCTTACTGTTGCTTGTAGATCAATTCAGACACCATTCCTTTTTCGGGCAGAGCACTGTATACAGCCATATAGGTCAGAAATAAATGTTGAGAAAACACTGAAAGAACTATATTCCTAAGTATCCTTTCATCCCTAAAATACAGCCATGCCATCAAAAACTGTCTACATTGTATGGGAATAAAACCCTAACCCTAGCTTCGGGTTTTGCTAGTTAGGGTTAGGGTTCAAATATTTCTCAAAGACAACTATCTCAATATTCCACTCATTTGACTGGAAAATTTGCTTCTCTGAATCAAAGTATGAGTCTGAAAAGACAATACAACAGTGCCAAAACCAAATTAGTGTGTCAGGAATGGTCAACTTAATTGTTGAAAGGTATTCTTTCATTGGAAATTTTGTGTTGAACGGAGTGCTGAATGAATGAACGTTTAGGCTTAAGTTGCCTAAAAGTCCGAAACAACTAATACATTTTGGCTTTGTCTATTAATATGCCTGTGATTTCAAAGCCCAAAGCAAGAGATTAAAAGTTAAATATGGTTCTTTCTTACTGTTGCTTGTAGATCAATTGAGACACCATTCCTTTTTCGGGCAGAGCACTGTATACAGCAATATAGGTCAGAAAAAAATGTTGAGAAAACATTGAAAGAACTACATTCCTAAGTATCCTTTCAGCCCTAAAACACAGCCATGCCATCAAAAACTGTCTACATTGTATGGGAATAAAACCCTAACCCTAGCTTCGGGTTTTGCTAGTTAGGGTTAGGGTTCAAATATTTCTCAAAGACAACTATCTCAATATTCCACTCATTTGACTGGAAAATTTGCTTCTCTGAATCAAAGTATGAGTCTGAAAAGACAATACAACAGTGCCAAAACCAAATTAGTGTGTCAGGAAGGGTCAACTTAATTGTTGAAAGGTATTCTTTCACTGGAAATTTTGTGTTGAACGGAGTGCTGAATGAATGAACATTTAGGCTTAATTGCCTAAAAGTCCGAAACAACTAATACAGTTTGGCTTTGTCTATTAATATGCCTGTGATTTCAAAGCCCAAAGCAAGAGTTTAAAAGTTAAATATGGATCTTTCTTACTGTTGCTTGTAGATCAATTCAGACACCATTCCTTTTTCGGGCAGAGCACTGTATACAGCCATATAGGTCAGAAAAAAATGTTGAGAAAACATTGAAAGAACTACATTCCTAAGTATCCTTTTAGCCCTAAAACACAGCCATACCATCAAAAACTGTCTACATTGTATGGGAATAAAACCCTAACCCTAGCTTCGGGTTTTGCTAGTTAGGGTTAGGGTTCAAATATTTCTCAAAGACAACTATCTCAATATTCCACTCATTTGACTGGAAAATTTGCTTCTCTGAATCAAAGTATGAGTCTGAAAAGACAATACAACAGTGCCAAAACCAAATTAGTGTGTCAGGAATGGTCAACTTAATTGTTGAAAGGTATTCTTTCATTGGAAATTTTGTGTTGAACGGAGTACTGAATGAATGAACGTTTAGGCTTAAGTTGCCTAAAAGTCCGAAACAACTAATACATTTTGGCTTTGTCTATTAATATGCCTGTGATTTCAAAGCCCAAAGCAAGAGTTCAAAAGTTAAATATGGTTCTTTCTTACTGTTGCTTGTAGATCAATTCAGACACCATTCCTTTTTCGGGCAGAGCACTGTATACAGCCATATAGGTCAGAAAAACAATGTTGAGAAAACATTGAAAGAACAACATTCCTAAGTATCCTTTCATCCCTAAAATACAGCCATGCCATCAAAAACTGTCTACATTGTATGGGAATAAAACCCTAACCCTAGCTTCGGGTTTTGCTAGTTAGGGTTAGGGTTCAAATATTTCTCAAAGACAACTATCTCAATATTCCACTCATTTGACTGGAAAATTTGCTTCTCTGAATCAAAGTATGAGTCTGAAAAGACAATACAACAGTGCCAAAACCAAATTAGTGTGTCAGGAATGGTCAACTTAATTGTTGAAAGGTATTCTTTCATTGGAAATTTTGTGCTGAACGGAGTGCTGAATGAATGAACGTTTAGGCTTAAGTTGCCTAAAAGTCCGAAACAACTAATACATTTTGGCTTTGTCTATTAATATGCCTGTGATTTCAAAGCCCATGGCAAGAGTTTAAAAGTTAAATCAGGTTCTTTCTTACTGTTGCTTGTAGATCAATTCAGACACCATTCCTTTTTGGGGCAGAGTACTGTATACAGCCATATAGGTCAGAAAAAAATGTTGAGAAAACATTGAAAGAACAACATTCCTAAGTATCCTTTCAGCCCTAAAACACAGCCATGCCATCAAAAACTGTCTACATTGTATGGGAATAAAACCCTAACTCTAGCTTCGGGTTTTCCTAGTTAGGGTTAGGGTTCAAATATTTCTCAAAGACAACTATCTCAATATTCCACTCATTTGACTGGAAAATTTGCTTCTCTGAATCAAAGTATGAGTTTGAAAAGACAATACAACAGTGCCAAAACCAAATTAGTGTGTCAGGAAGGGTCAACTTAATTGTTGAAAGGTATTCTTTCATTGGAAATTTTGTGTTGAACGAAGTGCTGAATGAATGAACGTTTAGGCTTAAGTTGCTTAAAAGTCCGAAACAACTAATACATTTTGGCTTTGTCTATTAATATGCCTGTGATTTCAAAGCCCAAAGCAAGAGTTTAAAATTTAAATCAGGTTCTTTCTTACTGTTGCTTGTAGATCAATTGAGACACCATTCCTTTTTTGGGCAGAGCACTGTATACAGCCATATAGGTCAGAAAAAAATGTTGAGAAAACATTGAAAGAACTACATTCCTAAGTATCCTTTTAGCCCTAAAACACAGCCATACCATCAAAAACTGTCTACATTGTATGGGAATAAAACCCTAACCCTAGCTTCGGGTTTTGCTAGTTAGGGTTAGGGTTCAAATATTTCTCAAAGACAACTATCTCAATATTCCACTCATTTGACTGGAAAATTTGCTTCTCTGAATCAAAGTATGAGTTTGAAAAGACAATAAAACAGTGCCAAAACCAAATTAGTGTGTCAGGAAGGGTCAACGTAATTGTTGAAAGGTATTCTTTCATTGGAAATTTTGTGTTGAACGGAGTGCTGAATGAATGAACATTTAGGCTTAATTGCCTAAAAGTCCGAAACAACTAATACATTTTGGCTTTGTCATTAATATTCCTGTGATTTCAAAGCCCAAAGCAAGAGTTTAAAAGTTAAAAAGGTTCTTTCTTACTGTTGCTTGTAGATTAATTCAGACACCATTCCTTTTTCGGGCAGAGCACTGTATACAGCCATATAGGTCAGAAAAAAATGTTGAGAAAACATTGATAGAACAACATTCCTAAGTATCCTTTCAGCCCTAAAACACAGCCATGCCATCAAAAACTGTCTACATTGTATGGGAATAAAACCCTAACCCTAGCTTCGGGTTTTGCTAGTTAGGGTTAGGGTTCAAATATTTCTCAAAGACAACTATCTCAATATTCCACTCATTTGACTGGAAAATTTGCTTCTCTGAATCAAAGTATGAGTCTGAAAAGACAATACAACAGTGCCAAAACCAAATTAGTGTGTCAGGAATGGTCAACTTAATTGTTGAAAGGTATTCTTTCATTGGAAATTTTGTGTTGAACGGAGTGCTGAATGAATGAACGTTTAGGCTTAAGTTGCCTAAAAGTCTGAAACAACTAATACATTTTTGCTTTGTCTATTAATATGCCTGTGATTTCAAAGCCCAATGCAAGAGTTTAAAAGTTAAATCAGGTTCTTTCTTACTGTTGCTTGTAGATCAATTGAGACACCATTCCTTTTTCGGGCAGAGCACTGTATACAGCCATATAGGTCAGAAAAAAATGTTGAGAAAACATTGAAAGAACTACATTCCTAAGTATCCTTTTAGCCCTAAAACACAGCCATACCATCAAAAACTGTCTACATTGTATGGGAATAAAACCCTAACCCTAGCTTCGGGTTTTGCTAGTTAGGGTTAGGGTTCAAATATTTCTCAAAGACAACTATCTCAATATTCCACTCATTTGACTGGAAAATGTGCTTCTATGAATCAAAGTATGAGTTTGAAAAGACAATACAACAGTGCCAAAACCAAATTAGTGTGTCAGGAAGGGTCAACTTAATTGTTGAAAGGTATTCTTTCATTGGAAATTTTGTGTTGAACGGAGTGCTGAATGAATGAACGTTTAGGCTTAAGTTGCCTAAAAGTCCGAAACAACTAATACATTTTGGCTTTGTCTATTCATATGCCTGTGTTTTCAAAGCCCAAAGCAAGAGTTTAAAAGTTAAATAAGGTTCTTTCTTACTGTTGCTTGTAGATCAATTCAGACACCATTCCTTTTTCGGGCAGAGCACTGTATACAGCCATATAGGTCAGAAATAAATGTTGAGAAAACACTGAAAGAACTATATTCCTAAGTATCCTTTCATCCCTAAAATACAGCCATGCCATCAAAAACTGTCTACATTGTATGGGAATAAAACCCTAACCCTAGCTTCGGGTTTTGCTAGTTAGGGTTAGGGTTCAAATATTTCTCAAAGACAACTATCTCAATATTCCACTCATTTGACTGGAAAATTTGCTTCTCTGAATCAAAGTATGAGTCTGAAAAGACAATACAACAGTGCCAAAACCAAATTAGTGTGTCAGGAATGGTCAACTTAATTGTTGAAAGGTATTCTTTCATTGGAAATTTTGTGTTGAACGGAGTGCTGAATGAATGAACGTTTAGGCTTAAGTTGCCTAAAAGTCCGAAACAACTAATACATTTTGGCTTTGTCTATTAATATGCCTGTGATTTCAAAGCCCAAAGCAAGAGATTAAAAGTTAAATATGGTTCTTTCTTACTGTTGCTTGTAGATCAATTGAGACACCATTCCTTTTTCGGGCAGAGCACTGTATACAGCAATATAGGTCAGAAAAAAATGTTGAGAAAACATTGAAAGAACTACATTCCTAAGTATCCTTTCAGCCCTAAAACACAGCCATGCCATCAAAAACTGTCTACATTGTATGGGAATAAAACCCTAACCCTAGCTTCGGGTTTTGCTAGTTAGGGTTAGGGTTCAAATATTTCTCAAAGACAACTATCTCAATATTCCACTCATTTGACTGGAAAATTTGCTTCTCTGAATCAAAGTATGAGTCTGAAAAGACAATACAACAGTGCCAAAACCAAATTAGTGTGTCAGGAAGGGTCAACTTAATTGTTGAAAGGTATTCTTTCACTGGAAATTTTGTGTTGAACGGAGTGCTGAATGAATGAACATTTAGGCTTAATTGCCTAAAAGACCGAAACAACTAATACAGTTTGGCTTTGTCTATTAATATGCCTGTGATTTCAAAGCCCAAAGCAAGAGTTTAAAAGTTAAATATGGATCTTTCTTACTGTTGCTTGTAGATCAATTCAGACACCATTCCTTTTTCGGGCAGAGCACTGTATACAGCCATATAGGTCAGAAAAAAATGTTGAGAAAACATTGAAAGAACTACATTCCTAAGTATCCTTTTAGCCCTAAAACACAGCCATACCATCAAAAACTGTCTACATTGTATGGGAATAAAACCCTAACCCTAGCTTCGGGTTTTGCTAGTTAGGGTTAGGGTTCAAATATTTCTCAAAGACAACTATCTCAATATTCCACTCATTTGACTGGAAAATTTGCTTCTCTGAATCAAAGTATGAGTCTGAAAAGACAATACAACAGTGCCAAAACCAAATTAGTGTGTCAGGAATGGTCAACTTAATTGTTGAAAGGTATTCTTTCATTGGAAATTTTGTGTTGAACGGAGTACTGAATGAATGAACGTTTAGGCTTAAGTTGCCTAAAAGTCCGAAACAACTAATACATTTTGGCTTTGTCTATTAATATGCCTGTGATTTCAAAGCCCAAAGCAAGAGTTCAAAAGTTAAATATGGTTCTTTCTTACTGTTGCTTGTAGATCAATTCAGACACCATTCCTTTTTCGGGCAGAGCACTGTATACAGCCATATAGGTCAGAAAAACAATGTTGAGAAAACATTGAAAGAACAACATTCCTAAGTATCCTTTCAGCCCTAAAACACAGCCATGCCATTAAAAACTGTCTATATTGTATGGGAATAAAACCCTAACCCTAGCGTCGGGTTTTGCTAGTTAGGTTAGGGTTCAAATATTTCTCAAAGACAACTATCTCAATATTCCACTCATTTGACTGGAAAATTTGCTTCTCTGAATCAAAGTATGAGTCTGAAAAGACAATACAACAGTGCCAAAACCAAATTAGTGTGTCAGTAATGGTCAACTTAATTGTTGAAAGGTATTCTTTCATTGGAAATTTTGTGTTGAACGGAGTGCTGAATGAATGAACGTTTAGGCTTAAGTTGCCTAAAAGTCCGAAACAACTAATACATTTTGGCTTTGTCTATTAATATGCCTGTGATTTCAAAGCCCAAAGCAAGAGTTTAAAAGTTAAATATTTTTCTTTCTTACTGTTGCTTGTAGATCAATTCAGACACCATTCCTTTTTCGGGCAGAGCACTGTATACAGCCATATAGGTCAGAAAAAAATGTTGAGAAAACATTGAAAGAACTACATTCCTAAGTATCCTTTTAGCCCTAAAACACAGCCATACCATCAAAAACTGTCTACATTGTATGGGAATAAAACCCTAACCCTAGCTTCGGGTTTTGCTAGTTAGGGTTAGGGTTCAAATATTTCTCAAAGACAACTATCTCAATATTCCACTCATTTGACTGGAAAATTTGCTTCTCTGAATCAAAGTTTGAGTCTGAAAAGACAATACCACAGTGCCAAAACCAAATTAGTGTGTCAGGAATGGTCAACTTAATTGTTGAAAGGTATTCTTTCATTGGAAATTTTGTGTTGAACGGAATGCTGAATGAATGAACGTTTAGGCTTAAGTTGCCTAAAAGTCCGAAACAACTAATACATTTTGGCTTTGTCTATTAATATGCCTGTGATTTCAAAGCCCAAAGCAAGAGATTAAAAGTTAAATAAGGTTCTTTCTTACTGTTGCTTGTAGATCAATTCAGACACCATTCCTTTTTCGGGCAGAGCACTGTATACAGCCATATAGGTCAGAAATAAATGTTGAGAAAACACTGAAAGAACTATATTCCTAAGTATCCTTTCATCCCTAAAATACAGCCATGCCATCAAAAACTGTCTACATTGTATGGGAATAAAACCCTAACCCTAGCTTCGGGTTTTGCTAGTTAGGGTTAGGGTTCAAATATTTCTCAAAGACAACTATCTCAATATTCCACTCATTTGACTGGAAAATTTGCTTCTCTGAATCAAAGTATGAGTCTGAAAAGACAATACAACAGTGCCAAAACCAAATTAGTGTGTCAGGAATGGTCAACTTAATTGTTGAAAGGTATTCTTTCATTGGAAATTTTGTGCTGAACGGAGTGCTGAATGAATGAACGTTTAGGCTTAAGTTGCCTAAAAGTCCGAAACAACTAATACATTTTGGCTTTGTCTATTAATATGCCTGTGATTTCAAAGCCCATGGCAAGAGTTTAAAAGTTAAATCAGGTTCTTTCTTACTGTTGCTTGTAGATCAATTCAGACACCATTCCTTTTTGGGGCAGAGTACTGTATACAGCCATATAGGTCAGAAAAAAATGTTGAGAAAACATTGAAAGAACAACATTCCTAAGTATCCTTTCAGCCCTAAAACACAGCCATGCCATCAAAAACTGTCTACATTGTATGGGAATAAAACCCTAACTCTAGCTTCGGGTTTTCCTAGTTAGGGTTAGGGTTCAAATATTTCTCAAAGACAACTATCTCAATATTCCACTCATTTGACTGGAAAATTTGCTTCTCTGAATCAAAGTATGAGTTTGAAAAGACAATACAACAGTGCCAAAACCAAATTAGTGTGTCAGGAAGGGTCAACGTAATTGTTGAAAGGTATTCTTTCATTGGAAATTTTGTGTTGAACGGAGTGCTGAATTAATGAACATTTAGGCTTAATTGCCTAAAAGTCCGAAACAACTAATACATTTTGGCTTTGTCTATTAATATGCCTATGATTTCAAAGCCCAAAGCAAGAGTTTAAAAGTTAAAAAAGGTTCTTTCTTACTGTTGCTTGTAGATCAATTCAGACACCATTCCTTTTTCGGGCAGAGCACTGTATACAGCCATATAGGTCAGAAAAAAATGTTGAGAAAACATTGAAAGAACAACATTCCTAAGTATCCTTTCAGCCCTAAAACACAGCCATGCCATCAAAAACTGTCTACATTGTATGGGAATAAAACCCTAACCCTAGCTTCGGGTTTTCCTAGTTAGGGTTAGGGTTCAAATATTTCTCAAAGACAACTATCTCAATATTCCACTCATTTGACTGGAAAATTTGCTTCTCTGAATCAAAGTATGAGTCTGAAAAGACAATACAACAGTGCCAAAACCAAATTAGTGTGTCAGGAAGGGTCAACTTAATTGTTGAAAGGTATTCTTTCATTGGAAATTTTGTGTTGAACGGAGTGCTGAATGAATGAACATTTAGGCTTAATTGCCTAAAAGTCCGAAACAACTAATACATTTTGGCTTTGTCTATTTATATGCCTGTGATTTAAAAGCCCAAAGCAAGAGTTTAAAAGTTAAATATGGTTCTTTCTTACTGTTGCTTGTAGAGCAATTCAGACTCCATTCCTTTTTCGGGCAGAGCACTGTATACAGCCATATAGGTCATAAAAAAATGTTGAGAAAACATTGAAAGAACTACATTCCTAAGTATCCTTTTAGCCCTAAAACACAGCCATACCATCAAAAACTGTCTACATTGTATGGGAATAAAACCCTAACCCTAGCTTCGGGTTTTGCTAGTTCGGGTTAGGGTTCAAATATTTCTCAAAGACAACTATCTCAATATTCCACTCATTTGACTGGAAAATTTGCTTCTCTGAATCAAAGTATGAGTTTGAAAAGATAATACAACAGTGCCAAAACCAAATTAGTGTGTCAGGAAGGGTCAACTTATTTGTTGAAAGGTATTCTTTCATTGGAAATTTTGTGTTGAACGGAGTGCTGAATGAATGAACATTTAGGCTTAATTGCCTAAAAGTCCGAAACAACTAATACATTTTGGCTTTGTCTATTCATATGCCTGTGATTTAAAAGCCCAAAGCAAGAGTTTAAAAGTTAAATATGGTTCTTTCTTACTGTTGCTTGTAGAGCAATTCAGACTCCATTCCTTTTTCGGGCAGAGCACTGTATACAGCCATATAGGTCATAAAAAAATGTTGAGAAAACATTGAAAGAACTACATTCCTAAGTATCCTTTTAGCCCTAAAACACAGCCATACCATCAAAAACTGTCTACATTGTATGGGAATAAAACCCTAACCCTAGCTTCGGGTTTTGCTAGTTCGGGTTAGGGTTCAAATATTTCTCAAAGACAACTATCTCAATATTCCACTCATTTGACTGGAAAATTTGCTTCTCTGAATCAAAGTATGAGTTTGAAAAGATAATACAACAGTGCCAAAACCAAATTAGTGTGTCAGGAATGGTCAACTTAATCGTTGAAAGGTATTCTTTCATTGGAAATTTTGTGTTGAACGGAGTGCTGAATGAATGAACGTTTAGGCTTAAGTTGCCTAAAAGTCCGAAACAACTAATCCATTTTGGCTTTGTGTATTCATATGCCTGTGATTTCAAAGCCCAAAGCAAGAGTTTAAGAGTTAAATAAGGTTCTTTCTTACTGTTGCTTGTAGATCAATTTACACACCATTCCTTTTTCGGGCAGAGCACTGTATACAGCCATATAGGTCAGAAAAAAATGTTGAGAAAACATTGAAAGAACTACATTCCTAAGTATCCTTTCAGCCCTAAAACACAGCCATGCCATCAAAAACTGTCTACATTGTATGGGAATAAAACCCTAACCCTAGCTTCGGGTTTTGCTAGTTAGGGTTAGGGTTCAAATATTTCTCAAAGACAACTATCTCAATATTCCACTCATTTGACTGGAAAATTTGCTTCTCTGAATCAAAGTATGAGTCTGAAAAGACAATACAACAGTGCCAAAACCAAATTAGTGTGTCAGGAAGGGTCAACTTAATTGTTGAAAGGTATTCTTTCACTGGAAATTTTGTGTTGAACGGAGTGCTGAATGAATGAACATTTAGGCTTAATTGCCTAAAAGTCCGAAACAACTAATACAGTTTGGCTTTGTCTATTAATATGCCTGTGATTTCAAAGCCCAAAGCAAGAGTTTAAAAGTTAAATATGGATCTTTCTTACTGTTGCTTGTAGATCAATTCAGACACCATTCCTTTTTCGGGCAGAGCACTGTATACAGCCATATAGGTCAGAAAAAAATGTTGAGAAAACATTGAAAGAACTACATTCCTAAGTATCCTTTTAGCCCTAAAACACAGCCATACCATCAAAAACTGTCTACATTGTATGGGAATAAAACCCTAACCCTAGCTTCGGGTTTTGCTAGTTAGGGTTAGGGTTCAAATATTTCTCAAAGACAACTATCTCAATATTCCACTCATTTGACTGGAAAATTTGCTTCTCTGAATCAAAGTATGAGTCTGAAAAGACAATACAACAGTGCCAAAACCAAATTAGTGTGTCAGGAAGGGTCAACTTAATTGTTGAAAGGTATTCTTTCATTGGAAATTTTGTGTTGAACGGAGTGCTGAATGAATGAACGTTTAGGCTTAAGTTGCCTAAAAGTCCGAAACAACTAATACATTTTGGCTTTGTCTATTCATATGCCTGTGATTTCAAAGCCCAAAGCAAGAGTTTAAAAGTTAAATAAGGTTCTTTCTTACTGTTGCTTGTAGATCAATTCAGACACCATTCCTTTTTCGGGCAGAGCACTGTATACAGCCATATAGGTCAGAAAAAAATGTTGAGAAAACATTGAAAGAACAACATTCCTAAGTATCCTTTCAGCCCTAAAACACAGCCATGCCATCAAAAACTGTCTACATTGTATGGGAATAAAACCCTAACCCTAGCTTCGGGTTTTCCTAGTTAGGGTTAGGGTTCAAATATTTCTCAAAGACAACTATCTCAATATTCCACTCATTTGACTGGAAAATTTGCTTCTCTGAATCAAAGTATGAGTCTGAAAAGACAATACAACAGTGCCAAAACCAAATTAGTGTGTCAGGAAGGGTCAACTTAATTGTTGAAAGGTATTCTTTCATTGGAAATTTTGTGTTGAACGGAGTGCTGAATGAATGAACATTTAGGCTTAATTGCCTAAAAGTCCGAAACAACTAATACATTTTGGCTTTGTCTATTTATATGCCTGTGATTTAAAAGCCCAAAGCAAGAGTTTAAAAGTTAAATATGGTTCTTTCTTACTGTTGCTTGTAGAGCAATTCAGACTCCATTCCTTTTTCGGGCAGAGCACTGTATACAGCCATATAGGTCATAAAAAAATGTTGAGAAAACATTGAAAGAACTACATTCCTAAGTATCCTTTTAGCCCTAAAACACAGCCATACCATCAAAAACTGTCTACATTGTATGGGAATAAAACCCTAACCCTAGCTTCGGGTTTTGCTAGTTCGGGTTAGGGTTCAAATATTTCTCAAAGACAACTATCTCAATATTCCACTCATTTGATTGGAAAATTTGCTTCTCTGAATCAAAGTATGAGTTTGAAAAGATAATACAACAGTGCCAAAACCAAATTAGTGTGTCAGGAAGGGTCAACTTATTTGTTGAAAGGTATTCTTTCATTGGAAATTTTGTGTTGAACGGAGTGCTGAATGAATGAACATTTAGGCTTAATTGCCTAAAAGTCCGAAACAACTAATACATTTTGGCTTTGTCTATTCATATGCCTGTGATTTAAAAGCCCAAAGCAAGAGTTTAAAAGTTAAATATGGTTCTTTCTTACTGTTGCTTGTAGAGCAATTCAGACTCCATTCCTTTTTCGGGCAGAGCACTGTATACAGCCATATAGGTCATAA
Organism: Atractosteus spatula; assembly: GCF_055471065.1. Classification (NCBI taxonomy): domain Eukaryota; kingdom Metazoa; phylum Chordata; class Actinopteri; order Semionotiformes; family Lepisosteidae; genus Atractosteus; species Atractosteus spatula. The sequence goes on along the minus strand of NW_028296653.1, from coordinate 186,440 downwards.
AAAAATGTTGAGAAAACATTGAAAGAACTACATTCCTAAGTATCCTTTTAGCCCTAAAACACAGCCATACCATCAAAAACTGTCTACATTGTATGGGAATAAAACCCTAACCCTAGCTTCGGGTTTTGCTAGTTCGGGTTAGGGTTCAAATATTTCTCAAAGACAACTATCTCAATATTCCACTCATTTGACTGGAAAATTTGCTTCTCTGAATCAAAGTATGAGTTTGAAAAGATAATACAACAGTGCCAAAACCAAATTAGTGTGTCAGGAATGGTCAACTTAATCGTTGAAAGGTATTCTTTCATTGGAAATTTTGTGTTGAACGGAGTGCTGAATGAATGAACGTTTAGGCTTAAGTTGCCTAAAAGTCCGAAACAACTAATCCATTTTGGCTTTGTGTATTCATATGCCTGTGATTTCAAAGCCCAAAGCAAGAGTTTAAGAGTTAAATAAGGTTCTTTCTTACTGTTGCTTGTAGATCAATTTACACACCATTCCTTTTTCGGGCAGAGCACTGTATACAGCCATATAGGTCAGAAAAAAATGTTGAGAAAACATTGAAAGAACTACATTCCTAAGTATCCTTTCAGCCCTAAAACACAGCCATGCCATCAAAAACTGTCTACATTGTATGGGAATAAAACCCTAACCCTAGCTTCGGGTTTTGCTAGTTAGGGTTAGGGTTCAAATATTTCTCAAAGACAACTATCTCAATATTCCACTCATTTGACTGGAAAATTTGCTTCTCTGAATCAAAGTATGAGTCTGAAAAGACAATACAACAGTGCCAAAACCAAATTAGTGTGTCAGGAAGGGTCAACTTAATTGTTGAAAGGTATTCTTTCACTGGAAATTTTGTGTTGAACGGAGTGCTGAATGAATGAACATTTAGGCTTAATTGCCTAAAAGTCCGAAACAACTAATACAGTTTGGCTTTGTCTATTAATATGCCTGTGATTTCAAAGCCCAAAGCAAGAGTTTAAAAGTTAAATATGGATCTTTCTTACTGTTGCTTGTAGATCAATTCAGACACCATTCCTTTTTCGGGCAGAGCACTGTATACAGCCATATAGGTCAGAAAAAAATGTTGAGAAAACATTGAAAGAACTACATTCCTAAGTATCCTTTTAGCCCTAAAACACAGCCATACCATCAAAAACTGTCTACATTGTATGGGAATAAAACCCTAACCCTAGCTTCGGGTTTTGCTAGTTAGGGTTAGGGTTCAAATATTTCTCAAAGACAACTATCTCAATATTCCACTCATTTGACTGGAAAATTTGCTTCTCTGAATCAAAGTATGAGTCTGAAAAGACAATACAACAGTGCCAAAACCAAATTAGTGTGTCAGGAATGGTCAACTTAATTGTTGAAAGGTATTCTTTCATTGGAAATTTTGTGTTGAACGGAGTACTGAATGAATGAACGTTTAGGCTTAAGTTGCCTAAAAGTCCGAAACAACTAATACATTTTGGCTTTGTCTATTAATATGCCTGTGATTTCAAAGCCCAAAGCAAGAGTTCAAAAGTTAAATATGGTTCTTTCTTACTGTTGCTTGTAGATCAATTCAGACACCATTCCTTTTTCGGGCAGAGCACTGTATACAGCCATATAGGTCAGAAAAACAATGTTGAGAAAACATTGAAAGAACAACATTCCTAAGTATCCTTTCAGCCCTAAAACACAGCCATGCCATTAAAAACTGTCTATATTGTATGGGAATAAAACCCTAACCCTAGCGTCGGGTTTTGCTAGTTAGGTTAGGGTTCAAATATTTCTCAAAGACAACTATCTCAATATTCCACTCATTTGACTGGAAAATTTGCTTCTCTGAATCAAAGTATGAGTCTGAAAAGACAATACAACAGTGCCAAAACCAAATTAGTGTGTCAGTAATGGTCAACTTAATTGTTGAAAGGTATTCTTTCATTGGAAATTTTGTGTTGAACGGAGTGCTGAATGAATGAACGTTTAGGCTTAAGTTGCCTAAAAGTCCGAAACAACTAATACATTTTGGCTTTGTCTATTAATATGCCTGTGATTTCAAAGCCCAAAGCAAGAGTTTAAAAGTTAAATATTTTTCTTTCTTACTGTTGCTTGTAGATCAATTCAGACACCATTCCTTTTTCGGGCAGAGCACTGTATACAGCCATATAGGTCAGAAAAAAATGTTGAGAAAACATTGAAAGAACTACATTCCTAAGTATCCTTTTAGCCCTAAAACACAGCCATACCATCAAAAACTGTCTACATTGTATGGGAATAAAACCCTAACCCTAGCTTCGGGTTTTGCTAGTTAGGGTTAGGGTTCAAATATTTCTCAAAGACAACTATCTCAATATTCCACTCATTTGACTGGAAAATTTGCTTCTCTGAATCAAAGTTTGAGTCTGAAAAGACAATACCACAGTGCCAAAACCAAATTAGTGTGTCAGGAATGGTCAACTTAATTGTTGAAAGGTATTCTTTCATTGGAAATTTTGTGTTGAACGGAGTGCTGAATGAATGAACGTTTAGGCTTAAGTTGCCTAAAAGTCCGAAACAACTAATACATTTTGGCTTTGTCTATTCATATGCCTGTGATTTCAAAGCCCAAAGCAAGAGTTTAAAAGTTAAATAAGGTTCTTTCTTACTGTTGCTTGTAGATCAATTCAGACACCATTCCTTTTTCGGGCAGAGCACTGTATACAGCCATATAGGTCAGAAAAAAATGTTGAGAAAACATTGAAAGAACAACATTCCTAAGTATCCTTTCAGCCTAAAACACAGCCATGCCATCAAAAACTGTCTACATTGTATGGGAATAAAACCCTAACCCTAGCTTCGGGTTTTCCTAGTTAGGGTTAGGGTTCAAATATTTCTCAAAGACAACTATCTCAATATTCCACTCATTTGACTGGAAAATTTGCTTCTCTGAATCAAAGTATGAGTCTGAAAAGACAATACAACAGTGCCAAAACCAAATTAGTGTGTCAGGAAGGGTCAACTTAATTGTTGAAAGGTATTCTTTCATTGGAAATTTTGTGTTGAACGGAGTGCTGAATGAATGAACATTTAGGCTTAATTGCCTAAAAGTCCGAAACAACTAATACATTTTGGCTTTGTCTATTTATATGCCTGTGATTTAAAAGCCCAAAGCAAGAGTTTAAAAGTTAAATATGGTTCTTTCTTACTGTTGCTTGTAGAGCAATTCAGACTCCATTCCTTTTTCGGGCAGAGCACTGTATACAGCCATATAGGTCATAAAAAAATGTTGAGAAAACATTGAAAGAACTACATTCCTAAGTATCCTTTTAGCCCTAAAACACAGCCATACCATCAAAAACTGTCTACATTGTATGGGAATAAAACCCTAACCCTAGCTTCGGGTTTTGCTAGTTCGGGTTAGGGTTCAAATATTTCTCAAAGACAACTATCTCAATATTCCACTCATTTGATTGGAAAATTTGCTTCTCTGAATCAAAGTATGAGTTTGAAAAGATAATACAACAGTGCCAAAACCAAATTAGTGTGTCAGGAAGGGTCAACTTATTTGTTGAAAGGTATTCTTTCATTGGAAATTTTGTGTTGAACGGAGTGCTGAATGAATGAACATTTAGGCTTAATTGCCTAAAAGTCCGAAACAACTAATACATTTTGGCTTTGTCTATTCATATGCCTGTGATTTAAAAGCCCAAAGCAAGAGTTTAAAAGTTAAATATGGTTCTTTCTTACTGTTGCTTGTAGAGCAATTCAGACTCCATTCCTTTTTCGGGCAGAGCACTGTATACAGCCATATAGGTCATAAAAAAATGTTGAGAAAACATTGAAAGAACTACATTCCTAAGTATCCTTTTAGCCCTAAAACACAGCCATACCATCAAAAACTGTCTACATTGTATGGGAATAAAACCCTAACCCTAGCTTCGGGTTTTGCTAGTTCGGGTTAGGGTTCAAATATTTCTCAAAGACAACTATCTCAATATTCCACTCATTTGACTGGAAAATTTGCTTCTCTGAATCAAAGTATGAGTTTGAAAAGATAATACAACAGTGCCAAAACCAAATTAGTGTGTCAGGAATGGTCAACTTAATCGTTGAAAGGTATTCTTTCATTGGAAATTTTGTGTTGAACGGAGTGCTGAATGAATGAACGTTTAGGCTTAAGTTGCCTAAAAGTCCGAAACAACTAATCCATTTTGGCTTTGTGTATTCATATGCCTGTGATTTCAAAGCCCAAAGCAAGAGTTTAAGAGTTAAATAAGGTTCTTTCTTACTGTTGCTTGTAGATCAATTTACACACCATTCCTTTTTCGGGCAGAGCACTGTATACAGCCATATAGGTCAGAAAAAAATGTTGAGAAAACATTGAAAGAACTACATTCCTAAGTATCCTTTCAGCCCTAAAACACAGCCATGCCATCAAAAACTGTCTACATTGTATGGGAATAAAACCCTAACCCTAGCTTCGGGTTTTGCTAGTTAGGGTTAGGGTTCAAATATTTCTCAAAGACAACTATCTCAATATTCCACTCATTTGACTGGAAAATTTGCTTCTCTGAATCAAAGTATGAGTCTGAAAAGACAATACAACAGTGCCAAAACCAAATTAGTGTGTCAGGAAGGGTCAACTTAATTGTTGAAAGGTATTCTTTCACTGGAAATTTTGTGTTGAACGGAGTGCTGAATGAATGAACATTTAGGCTTAATTGCCTAAAAGTCCGAAACAACTAATACAGTTTGGCTTTGTCTATTAATATGCCTGTGATTTCAAAGCCCAAAGCAAGAGTTTAAAAGTTAAATATGGATCTTTCTTACTGTTGCTTGTAGATCAATTCAGACACCATTCCTTTTTCGGGCAGAGCACTGTATACAGCCATATAGGTCAGAAAAAAATGTTGAGAAAACATTGAAAGAACTACATTCCTAAGTATCCTTTTAGCCCTAAAACACAGCCATACCATCAAAAACTGTCTACATTGTATGGGAATAAAACCCTAACCCTAGCTTCGGGTTTTGCTAGTTAGGGTTAGGGTTCAAATATTTCTCAAAGACAACTATCTCAATATTCCACTCATTTGACTGGAAAATTTGCTTCTCTGAATCAAAGTATGAGTCTGAAAAGACAATACAACAGTGCCAAAACCAAATTAGTGTGTCAGGAATGGTCAACTTAATTGTTGAAAGGTATTCTTTCATTGGAAATTTTGTGTTGAACGGAGTACTGAATGAATGAACGTTTAGGCTTAAGTTGCCTAAAAGTCCGAAACAACTAATACATTTTGGCTTTGTCTATTAATATGCCTGTGATTTCAAAGCCCAAAGCAAGAGTTCAAAAGTTAAATATGGTTCTTTCTTACTGTTGCTTGTAGATCAATTCAGACACCATTCCTTTTTCGGGCAGAGCACTGTATACAGCCATATAGGTCAGAAAAACAATGTTGAGAAAACATTGAAAGAACAACATTCCTAAGTATCCTTTCAGCCCTAAAACACAGCCATGCCATTAAAAACTGTCTATATTGTATGGGAATAAAACCCTAACCCTAGCGTCGGGTTTTGCTAGTTAGGTTAGGGTTCAAATATTTCTCAAAGACAACTATCTCAATATTCCACTCATTTGACTGGAAAATTTGCTTCTCTGAATCAAAGTATGAGTCTGAAAAGACAATACAACAGTGCCAAAACCAAATTAGTGTGTCAGTAATGGTCAACTTAATTGTTGAAAGGTATTCTTTCATTGGAAATTTTGTGTTGAACGGAGTGCTGAATGAATGAACGTTTAGGCTTAAGTTGCCTAAAAGTCCGAAACAACTAATACATTTTGGCTTTGTCTATTAATATGCCTGTGATTTCAAAGCCCAAAGCAAGAGTTTAAAAGTTAAATATTTTTCTTTCTTACTGTTGCTTGTAGATCAATTCAGACACCATTCCTTTTTCGGGCAGAGCACTGTATACAGCCATATAGGTCAGAAAAAAATGTTGAGAAAACATTGAAAGAACTACATTCCTAAGTATCCTTTTAGCCCTAAAACACAGCCATACCATCAAAAACTGTCTACATTGTATGGGAATAAAACCCTAACCCTAGCTTCGGGTTTTGCTAGTTAGGGTTAGGGTTCAAATATTTCTCAAAGACAACTATCTCAATATTCCACTCATTTGACTGGAAAATTTGCTTCTCTGAATCAAAGTTTGAGTCTGAAAAGACAATACCACAGTGCCAAAACCAAATTAGTGTGTCAGGAATGGTCAACTTAATTGTTGAAAGGTATTCTTTCATTGGAAATTTTGTGTTGAACGGAATGCTGAATGAATGAACGTTTAGGCTTAAGTTGCCTAAAAGTCCGAAACAACTAATACATTTTGGCTTTGTCTATTAATATGCCTGTGATTTCAAAGCCCAAAGCAAGAGATTAAAAGTTAAATAAGGTTCTTTCTTACTGTTGCTTGTAGATCAATTCAGACACCATTCCTTTTTCGGGCAGAGCACTGTATACAGCCATATAGGTCAGAAATAAATGTTGAGAAAACACTGAAAGAACTATATTCCTAAGTATCCTTTCATCCCTAAAATACAGCCATGCCATCAAAAACTGTCTACATTGTATGGGAATAAAACCCTAACCCTAGCTTCGGGTTTTGCTAGTTAGGGTTAGGGTTCAAATATTTCTCAAAGACAACTATCTCAATATTCCACTCATTTGACTGGAAAATTTGCTTCTCTGAATCAAAGTATGAGTCTGAAAAGACAATACAACAGTGCCAAAACCAAATTAGTGTGTCAGGAATGGTCAACTTAATTGTTGAAAGGTATTCTTTCATTGGAAATTTTGTGCTGAACGGAGTGCTGAATGAATGAACGTTTAGGCTTAAGTTGCCTAAAAGTCCGAAACAACTAATACATTTTGGCTTTGTCTATTAATATGCCTGTGATTTCAAAGCCCATGGCAAGAGTTTAAAAGTTAAATCAGGTTCTTTCTTACTGTTGCTTGTAGATCAATTCAGACACCATTCCTTTTTGGGGCAGAGTACTGTATACAGCCATATAGGTCAGAAAAAAATGTTGAGAAAACATTGAAAGAACAACATTCCTAAGTATCCTTTCAGCCCTAAAACACAGCCATGCCATCAAAAACTGTCTACATTGTATGGGAATAAAACCCTAACTCTAGCTTCGGGTTTTCCTAGTTAGGGTTAGGGTTCAAATATTTCTCAAAGACAACTATCTCAATATTCCACTCATTTGACTGGAAAATTTGCTTCTCTGAATCAAAGTATGAGTTTGAAAAGACAATACAACAGTGCCAAAACCAAATTAGTGTGTCAGGAAGGGTCAACTTAATTGTTGAAAGGTATTCTTTCATTGGAAATTTTGTGTTGAACGAAGTGCTGAATGAATGAACGTTTAGGCTTAAGTTGCTTAAAAGTCCGAAACAACTAATACATTTTGGCTTTGTCTATTAATATGCCTGTGATTTCAAAGCCCAAAGCAAGAGTTTAAAATTTAAATCAGGTTCTTTCTTACTGTTGCTTGTAGATCAATTGAGACACCATTCCTTTTTTGGGCAGAGCACTGTATACAGCCATATAGGTCAGAAAAAAATGTTGAGAAAACATTGAAAGAACTACATTCCTAAGTATCCTTTTAGCCCTAAAACACAGCCATACCATCAAAAACTGTCTACATTGTATGGGAATAAAACCCTAACCCTAGCTTCGGGTTTTGCTAGTTAGGGTTAGGGTTCAAATATTTCTCAAAGACAACTATCTCAATATTCCACTCATTTGACTGGAAAATTTGCTTCTCTGAATCAAAGTATGAGTTTGAAAAGACAATAAAACAGTGCCAAAACCAAATTAGTGTGTCAGGAAGGGTCAACGTAATTGTTGAAAGGTATTCTTTCATTGGAAATTTTGTGTTGAACGGAGTGCTGAATGAATGAACATTTAGGCTTAATTGCCTAAAAGTCCGAAACAACTAATACATTTTGGCTTTGTCATTAATATTCCTGTGATTTCAAAGCCCAAAGCAAGAGTTTAAAAGTTAAAAAGGTTCTTTCTTACTGTTGCTTGTAGATTAATTCAGACACCATTCCTTTTTCGGGCAGAGCACTGTATACAGCCATATAGGTCAGAAAAAAATGTTGAGAAAACATTGATAGAACAACATTCCTAAGTATCCTTTCAGCCCTAAAACACAGCCATGCCATCAAAAACTGTCTACATTGTATGGGAATAAAACCCTAACCCTAGCTTCGGGTTTTGCTAGTTAGGGTTAGGGTTCAAATATTTCTCAAAGACAACTATCTCAATATTCCACTCATTTGACTGGAAAATTTGCTTCTCTGAATCAAAGTATGAGTCTGAAAAGACAATACAACAGTGCCAAAACCAAATTAGTGTGTCAGGAATGGTCAACTTAATTGTTGAAAGGTATTCTTTCATTGGAAATTTTGTGTTGAACGGAGTGCTGAATGAATGAACGTTTAGGCTTAAGTTGCCTAAAAGTCTGAAACAACTAATACATTTTTGCTTTGTCTATTAATATGCCTGTGATTTCAAAGCCCAAAGCAAGAGTTTAAAAGTTAAATCAGGTTCTTTCTTACTGTTGCTTGTAGATCAATTGAGACACCATTCCTTTTTCGGGCAGAGCACTGTATACAGCCATATAGGTCAGAAAAAAATGTTGAGAAAACATTGAAAGAACTACATTCCTAAGTATCCTTTTAGCCCTAAAACACAGCCATACCATCAAAAACTGTCTACATTGTATGGGAATAAAACCCTAACCCTAGCTTCGGGTTTTGCTAGTTAGGGTTAGGGTTCAAATATTTCTCAAAGACAACTATCTCAATATTCCACTCATTTGACTGGAAAATGTGCTTCTATGAATCAAAGTATGAGTTTGAAAAGACAATACAACAGTGCCAAAACCAAATTAGTGTGTCAGGAAGGGTCAACTTAATTGTTGAAAGGTATTCTTTCATTGGAAATTTTGTGTTGAACGGAGTGCTGAATGAATGAACGTTTAGGCTTAAGTTGCCTAAAAGTCCGAAACAACTAATACATTTTGGCTTTGTCTATTCATATGCCTGTGTTTTCAAAGCCCAAAGCAAGAGTTTAAAAGTTAAATAAGGTTCTTTCTTACTGTTGCTTGTAGATCAATTCAGACACCATTCCTTTTTCGGGCAGAGCACTGTATACAGCCATATAGGTCAGAAATAAATGTTGAGAAAACACTGAAAGAACTATATTCCTAAGTATCCTTTCATCCCTAAAATACAGCCATGCCATCAAAAACTGTCTACATTGTATGGGAATAAAACCCTAACCCTAGCTTCGGGTTTTGCTAGTTAGGGTTAGGGTTCAAATATTTCTCAAAGACAACTATCTCAATATTCCACTCATTTGACTGGAAAATTTGCTTCTCTGAATCAAAGTATGAGTCTGAAAAGACAATACAACAGTGCCAAAACCAAATTAGTGTGTCAGGAATGGTCAACTTAATTGTTGAAAGGTATTCTTTCATTGGAAATTTTGTGTTGAACGGAGTGCTGAATGAATGAACGTTTAGGCTTAAGTTGCCTAAAAGTCCGAAACAACTAATACATTTTGGCTTTGTCTATTAATATGCCTGTGATTTCAAAGCCCAAAGCAAGAGATTAAAAGTTAAATATGGTTCTTTCTTACTGTTGCTTGTAGATCAATTGAGACACCATTCCTTTTTCGGGCAGAGCACTGTATACAGCAATATAGGTCAGAAAAAAATGTTGAGAAAACATTGAAAGAACTACATTCCTAAGTATCCTTTCAGCCCTAAAACACAGCCATGCCATCAAAAACTGTCTACATTGTATGGGAATAAAACCCTAACCCTAGCTTCGGGTTTTGCTAGTTAGGGTTAGGGTTCAAATATTTCTCAAAGACAACTATCTCAATATTCCACTCATTTGACTGGAAAATTTGCTTCTCTGAATCAAAGTATGAGTCTGAAAAGACAATACAACAGTGCCAAAACAAAATTAGTGTGTCAGGAAGGGTCAACTTAATTGTTGAAAGGTATTCTTTCACTGGAAATTTTGTGTTGAACGGAGTGCTGAATGAATGAACATTTAGGCTTAATTGCCTAAAAGTCCGAAACAACTAATACAGTTTGGCTTTGTCTATTAATATGCCTGTGATTTCAAAGCCCAAAGCAAGAGTTTAAAAGTTAAATATGGATCTTTCTTACTGTTGCTTGTAGATCAATTCAGACACCATTCCTTTTTCGGGCAGAGCACTGTATACAGCCATATAGGTCAGAAAAAAATGTTGAGAAAACATTGAAAGAACTACATTCCTAAGTATCCTTTTAGCCCTAAAACACAGCCATACCATCAAAAACTGTCTACATTGTATGGGAATAAAACCCTAACCCTAGCTTCGGGTTTTGCTAGTTAGGGTTAGGGTTCAAATATTTCTCAAAGACAACTATCTCAATATTCCACTCATTTGACTGGAAAATTTGCTTCTCTGAATCAAAGTATGAGTCTGAAAAGACAATACAACAGTGCCAAAACCAAATTAGTGTGTCAGGAATGGTCAACTTAATTGTTGAAAGGTATTCTTTCATTGGAAATTTTGTGTTGAACGGAGTACTGAATGAATGAACGTTTAGGCTTAAGTTGCCTAAAAGTCCGAAACAACTAATACATTTTGGCTTTGTCTATTAATATGCCTGTGATTTCAAAGCCCAAAGCAAGAGTTCAAAAGTTAAATATGGTTCTTTCTTACTGTTGCTTGTAGATCAATTCAGACACCATTCCTTTTTCGGGCAGAGCACTGTATACAGCCATATAGGTCAGAAAAACAATGTTGAGAAAACATTGAAAGAACAACATTCCTAAGTATCCTTTCAGCCCTAAAACACAGCCATGCCATTAAAAACTGTCTATATTGTATGGGAATAAAACCCTAACCCTAGCGTCGGGTTTTGCTAGTTAGGTTAGGGTTCAAATATTTCTCAAAGACAACTATCTCAATATTCCACTCATTTGACTGGAAAATTTGCTTCTCTGAATCAAAGTATGAGTCTGAAAAGACAATACAACAGTGCCAAAACCAAATTAGTGTGTCAGTAATGGTCAACTTAATTGTTGAAAGGTATTCTTTCATTGGAAATTTTGTGTTGAACGGAGTGCTGAATGAATGAACGTTTAGGCTTAAGTTGCCTAAAAGTCCGAAACAACTAATACATTTTGGCTTTGTCTATTAATATGCCTGTGATTTCAAAGCCCAAAGCAAGAGTTTAAAAGTTAAATATTTTTCTTTCTTACTGTTGCTTGTAGATCAATTCAGACACCATTCCTTTTTCGGGCAGAGCACTGTATACAGCCATATAGGTCAGAAAAAAATGTTGAGAAAACATTGAAAGAACTACATTCCTAAGTATCCTTTTAGCCCTAAAACACAGCCATACCATCAAAAACTGTCTACATTGTATGGGAATAAAACCCTAACCCTAGCTTCGGGTTTTGCTAGTTAGGGTTAGGGTTCAAATATTTCTCAAAGACAACTATCTCAATATTCCACTCATTTGACTGGAAAATTTGCTTCTCTGAATCAAAGTTTGAGTCTGAAAAGACAATACCACAGTGCCAAAACCAAATTAGTGTGTCAGGAATGGTCAACTTAATTGTTGAAAGGTATTCTTTCATTGGAAATTTTGTGTTGAACGGAATGCTGAATGAATGAACGTTTAGGCTTAAGTTGCCTAAAAGTCCGAAACAACTAATACATTTTGGCTTTGTCTATTAATATGCCTGTGATTTCAAAGCCCAAAGCAAGAGATTAAAAGTTAAATAAGGTTCTTTCTTACTGTTGCTTGTAGATCAATTCAGACACCATTCCTTTTTCGGGCAGAGCACTGTATACAGCCATATAGGTCAGAAATAAATGTTGAGAAAACACTGAAAGAACTATATTCCTAAGTATCCTTTCATCCCTAAAATACAGCCATGCCATCAAAAACTGTCTACATTGTATGGGAATAAAACCCTAACCCTAGCTTCGGGTTTTGCTAGTTAGGGTTAGGGTTCAAATATTTCTCAAAGACAACTATCTCAATATTCCACTCATTTGACTGGAAAATTTGCTTCTCTGAATCAAAGTATGAGTCTGAAAAGACAATACAACAGTGCCAAAACCAAATTAGTGTGTCAGGAATGGTCAACTTAATTGTTGAAAGGTATTCTTTCATTGGAAATTTTGTGCTGAACGGAGTGCTGAATGAATGAACGTTTAGGCTTAAGTTGCCTAAAAGTCCGAAACAACTAATACATTTTGGCTTTGTCTATTAATATGCCTGTGATTTCAAAGCCCATGGCAAGAGTTTAAAAGTTAAATCAGGTTCTTTCTTACTGTTGCTTGTAGATCAATTCAGACACCATTCCTTTTTGGGGCAGAGTACTGTATACAGCCATATAGGTCAGAAAAAAATGTTGAGAAAACATTGAAAGAACAACATTCCTAAGTATCCTTTCAGCCCTAAAACACAGCCATGCCATCAAAAACTGTCTACATTGTATGGGAATAAAACCCTAACTCTAGCTTCGGGTTTTCCTAGTTAGGGTTAGGGTTCAAATATTTCTCAAAGACAACTATCTCAATATTCCACTCATTTGACTGGAAAATTTGCTTCTCTGAATCAAAGTATGAGTTTGAAAAGACAATACAACAGTGCCAAAACCAAATTAGTGTGTCAGGAAGGGTCAACGTAATTGTTGAAAGGTATTCTTTCATTGGAAATTTTGTGTTGAACGGAGTGCTGAATTAATGAACATTTAGGCTTAATTGCCTAAAAGTCCGAAACAACTAATACATTTTGGCTTTGTCTATTAATATGCCTATGATTTCAAAGCCCAAAGCAAGAGTTTAAAAGTTAAAAAAGGTTCTTTCTTACTGTTGCTTGTAGATCAATTCAGACACCATTCCTTTTTCGGGCAGAGCACTGTATACAGCCATATAGGTCAGAAAAAAATGTTGAGAAAACATTGAAAGAACAACATTCCTAAGTATCCTTTCAGCCCTAAAACACAGCCATGCCATCAAAAACTGTCTACATTGTATGGGAATAAAACCCTAACCCTAGCTTCGGGTTTTCCTAGTTAGGGTTAGGGTTCAAATATTTCTCAAAGACAACTATCTCAATATTCCACTCATTTGACTGGAAAATTTGCTTCTCTGAATCAAAGTATGAGTCTGAAAAGACAATACAACAGTGCCAAAACCAAATTAGTGTGTCAGGAAGGGTCAACTTAATTGTTGAAAGGTATTCTTTCATTGGAAATTTTGTGTTGAACGGAGTGCTGAATGAATGAACATTTAGGCTTAATTGCCTAAAAGTCCGAAACAACTAATACATTTTGGCTTTGTCTATTTATATGCCTGTGATTTAAAAGCCCAAAGCAAGAGTTTAAAAGTTAAATATGGTTCTTTCTTACTGTTGCTTGTAGAGCAATTCAGACTCCATTCCTTTTTCGGGCAGAGCACTGTATACAGCCATATAGGTCATAAAAAAATGTTGAGAAAACATTGAAAGAACTACATTCCTAAGTATCCTTTTAGCCCTAAAACACAGCCATACCATCAAAAACTGTCTACATTGTATGGGAATAAAACCCTAACCCTAGCTTCGGGTTTTGCTAGTTCGGGTTAGGGTTCAAATATTTCTCAAAGACAACTATCTCAATATTCCACTCATTTGACTGGAAAATTTGCTTCTCTGAATCAAAGTATGAGTTTGAAAAGATAATACAACAGTGCCAAAACCAAATTAGTGTGTCAGGAAGGGTCAACTTATTTGTTGAAAGGTATTCTTTCATTGGAAATTTTGTGTTGAACGGAGTGCTGAATGAATGAACATTTAGGCTTAATTGCCTAAAAGTCCGAAACAACTAATACATTTTGGCTTTGTCTATTCATATGCCTGTGATTTAAAAGCCCAAAGCAAGAGTTTAAAAGTTAAATATGGTTCTTTCTTACTGTTGCTTGTAGAGCAATTCAGACTCCATTCCTTTTTCGGGCAGAGCACTGTATACAGCCATATAGGTCATAAAAAAATGTTGAGAAAACATTGAAAGAACTACATTCCTAAGTATCCTTTTAGCCCTAAAACACAGCCATACCATCAAAAACTGTCTACATTGTATGGGAATAAAACCCTAACCCTAGCTTCGGGTTTTGCTAGTTCGGGTTAGGGTTCAAATATTTCTCAAAGACAACTATCTCAATATTCCACTCATTTGACTGGAAAATTTGCTTCTCTGAATCAAAGTATGAGTTTGAAAAGATAATACAACAGTGCCAAAACCAAATTAGTGTGTCAGGAATGGTCAACTTAATCGTTGAAAGGTATTCTTTCATTGGAAATTTTGTGTTGAACGGAGTGCTGAATGAATGAACGTTTAGGCTTAAGTTGCCTAAAAGTCCGAAACAACTAATCCATTTTGGCTTTGTGTATTCATATGCCTGTGATTTCAAAGCCCAAAGCAAGAGTTTAAGAGTTAAATAAGGTTCTTTCTTACTGTTGCTTGTAGATCAATTTACACACCATTCCTTTTTCGGGCAGAGCACTGTATACAGCCATATAGGTCAGAAAAAAATGTTGAGAAAACATTGAAAGAACTACATTCCTAAGTATCCTTTCAGCCCTAAAACACAGCCATGCCATCAAAAACTGTCTACATTGTATGGGAATAAAACCCTAACCCTAGCTTCGGGTTTTGCTAGTTAGGGTTAGGGTTCAAATATTTCTCAAAGACAACTATCTCAATATTCCACTCATTTGACTGGAAAATTTGCTTCTCTGAATCAAAGTATGAGTCTGAAAAGACAATACAACAGTGCCAAAACCAAATTAGTGTGTCAGGAAGGGTCAACTTAATTGTTGAAAGGTATTCTTTCACTGGAAATTTTGTGTTGAACGGAGTGCTGAATGAATGAACATTTAGGCTTAATTGCCTAAAAGTCCGAAACAACTAATACAGTTTGGCTTTGTCTATTAATATGCCTGTGATTTCAAAGCCCAAAGCAAGAGTTTAAAAGTTAAATATGGATCTTTCTTACTGTTGCTTGTAGATCAATTCAGACACCATTCCTTTTTCGGGCAGAGCACTGTATACAGCCATATAGGTCAGAAAAAAATGTTGAGAAAACATTGAAAGAACTACATTCCTAAGTATCCTTTTAGCCCTAAAACACAGCCATACCATCAAAAACTGTCTACATTGTATGGGAATAAAACCCTAACCCTAGCTTCGGGTTTTGCTAGTTAGGGTTAGGGTTCAAATATTTCTCAAAGACAACTATCTCAATATTCCACTCATTTGACTGGAAAATTTGCTTCTCTGAATCAAAGTATGAGTCTGAAAAGACAATACAACAGTGCCAAAACCAAATTAGTGTGTCAGGAATGGTCAACTTAATTGTTGAAAGGTATTCTTTCATTGGAAATTTTGTGTTGAACGGAGTACTGAATGAATGAACGTTTAGGCTTAAGTTGCCTAAAAGTCCGAAACAACTAATACATTTTGGCTTTGTCTATTAATATGCCTGTGATTTCAAAGCCCAAAGCAAGAGTTCAAAAGTTAAATATGGTTCTTTCTTACTGTTGCTTGTAGATCAATTCAGACACCATTCCTTTTTCGGGCAGAGCACTGTATACAGCCATATAGGTCAGAAAAACAATGTTGAGAAAACATTGAAAGAACAACATTCCTAAGTATCCTTTCAGCCCTAAAACACAGCCATGCCATTAAAAACTGTCTATATTGTATGGGAATAAAACCCTAACCCTAGCGTCGGGTTTTGCTAGTTAGGTTAGGGTTCAAATATTTCTCAAAGACAACTATCTCAATATTCCACTCATTTGACTGGAAAATTTGCTTCTCTGAATCAAAGTATGAGTCTGAAAAGACAATACAACAGTGCCAAAACCAAATTAGTGTGTCAGTAATGGTCAACTTAATTGTTGAAAGGTATTCTTTCATTGGAAATTTTGTGTTGAACGGAGTGCTGAATGAATGAACGTTTAGGCTTAAGTTGCCTAAAAGTCCGAAACAACTAATACATTTTGGCTTTGTCTATTAATATGCCTGTGATTTCAAAGCCCAAAGCAAGAGTTTAAAAGTTAAATATTTTTCTTTCTTACTGTTGCTTGTAGATCAATTCAGACACCATTCCTTTTTCGGGCAGAGCACTGTATACAGCCATATAGGTCAGAAAAAAATGTTGAGAAAACATTGAAAGAACTACATTCCTAAGTATCCTTTTAGCCCTAAAACACAGCCATACCATCAAAAACTGTCTACATTGTATGGGAATAAAACCCTAACCCTAGCTTCGGGTTTTGCTAGTTAGGGTTAGGTTTCAAATATTTCTCAAAGACAACTATCTCAATATTCCACTCATTTGACTGGAAAATTTGCTTCTCTGAATCAAAGTTTGAGTCTGAAAAGACAATACCACAGTGCCAAAACCAAATTAGTGTGTCAGGAATGGTCAACTTAATTGTTGAAAGGTATTCTTTCATTGGAAATTTTGTGTTGAACGGAATGCTGAATGAATGAACGTTTAGGCTTAAGTTGCCTAAAAGTCCGAAACAACTAATACATTTTGGCTTTGTCTATTAATATGCCTGTGATTTCAAAGCCCAAAGCAAGAGATTAAAAGTTAAATCAGGTTCTTTCTTACTGTTGCTTGTAGATCAATTCAGACAACATTCCTTTTTGGGGCAGAGTACTGTATACAGCCATATAGGTCAGAAAAAAATGTTGAGAAAACATTGAAAGAACAACATTCCTAAGTATCCTTTCAGCCCTAAAACACAGCCATGCCATCAAAAACTGTCTACATTGTATGGGAATAAAACCCTAACTCTAGCTTCGGGTTTTCCTAGTTAGGGTTAGGGTTCAAATATTTCTCAAAGACAACTATCTCAATATTCCACTCATTTGACTGGAAAATTTGCTTCTCTGAATCAAAGTATGAGTTTGAAAAGACAATACAACAGTGCCAAAACCAAATTAGTGTGTCAGGAAGGGTCAACTTAATTGTTGAAAGGTATTCTTTCATTGGAAATTTTGTGTTGAACGAAGTGCTGAATGAATGAACGTTTAGGCTTAAGTTGCTTAAAAGTCCGAAACAACTAATACATTTTGGCTTTGTCTATTAATATGCCTGTGATTTCAAAGCCCAAAGCAAGAGTTTAAAATTTAAATCAGGTTCTTTCTTACTGTTGCTTGTAGATCAATTGAGACACCATTCCTTTTTTGGGCAGAGCACTGTATACAGCCATATAGGTCAGAAAAAAATGTTGAGAAAACATTGAAAGAACTACATTCCTAAGTATCCTTTTAGCCCTAAAACACAGCCATACCATCAAAAACTGTCTACATTGTATGGGAATAAAACCCTAACCCTAGCTTCGGGTTTTGCTAGTTAGGGTTAGGGTTCAAATATTTCTCAAAGACAACTATCTCAATATTCCACTCATTTGACTGGAAAATTTGCTTCTCTGAATCCAAGTATGAGCTTGAAAAGACAATAAAACAGTGCCAAAACCAAATTAGTGTGTCAGGAAGGGTCAACGTAATTGTTGAAAGGTATTCTTTCATTGGAAATTTTGTGTTGAACGGAGTGCTGAATGAATGAACATTTAGGCTTAATTGCCTAAAAGTCCGAAACAACTAATACATTTTGGCTTTGTCATTAATATTCCTGTGATTTCAAAGCCCAAAGCAAGAGTTTAAAAGTTAAAAAGGTTCTTTCTTACTGTTGCTTGTAGATTAATTCAGACACCATTCCTTTTTCGGGCAGAGCACTGTATACAGCCATATAGGTCAGAAAAAAATGTTGAGAAAACATTGATAGAACAACATTCCTAAGTATCCTTTCAGCCCTAAAACACAGCCATGCCATCAAAAACTGTCTACATTGTATGGGAATAAAACCCTAACCCTAGCTTCGGGTTTTGCTAGTTAGGGTTAGGGTTCAAATATTTCTCAAAGACAACTATCTCAATATTCCACTCATTTGACTGGAAAATTTGCTTCTCTGAATCAAAGTATGAGTCTGAAAAGACAATACAACAGTGCCAAAACCAAATTAGTGTGTCAGGAATGGTCAACTTAATTGTTGAAAGGTATTCTTTCATTGGAAATTTTGTGTTGAACGGAGTGCTGAATGAATGAACGTTTAGGCTTAAGTTGCCTAAAAGTCCGAAACAACTAATACATTTTGGCTTTGTCTATTAATATGCCTGTGATTTCAAAGCCCAAAGCAAGAGATTAAAAGTTAAATATGGTTCTTTCTTACTGTTGCTTGTAGATCAATTGAGACACCATTCCTTTTTCGGGCAGAGCACTGTATACAGCAATATAGGTCAGAAAAAAATGTTGAGAAAACATTGAAAGAACTACATTCCTAAGTATCCTTTCAGCCCTAAAACACAGCCATGCCATCAAAAACTGTCTACATTGTATGGGAATAAAACCCTAACCCTAGCTTCGGGTTTTGCTAGTTAGGGTTAGGGTTCAAATATTTCTCAAAGACAACTATCTCAATATTCCACTCATTTGACTGGAAAATTTGCTTCTCTGAATCAAAGTATGAGTCTGAAAAGAATACAACAGTGCCAAAACCAAATTAGTGTGTCAGGAAGGGTCAACTTAATTGTTGAAAGGTATTCTTTCACTGGAAATTTTGTGTTGAACGGAGTGCTGAATGAATGAACATTTAGGCTTAATTGCCTAAAAGTCCGAAACAACTAATACAGTTTGGCTTTGTCTATTAATATGCCTGTGATTTCAAAGCCCAAAGCAAGAGATTAAAAGTTAAATATGGTTCTTTCTTACTGTTGCTTGTAGATCAATTGAGACACCATTCCTTTTTCGGGCAGAGCACTGTATACAGCCATATAGGTCAGAAAAAAATGTTGAGAAAACATTGAATGAACAACATTCCTAAGTATCCTTTCAGCCCTAAAACACAGCCATGCCATCAAAAACTGTCTACATTGTATGGGAATAAAACCCTAAGCCTAGCTTCGGGTTTTGCTAGTTAGGGTTAGGGTTCAAATATTTCTCAAAGACAACTATCTCAATATTCCACTCATTTGACTGGAAAATTTGCTTCTCTGAATCAACGTATGAGTCTGAAAAGACAATACAACAGTGCCAAAACCAAATTAGTGTGTCAGGAATGGTCAACTTAATTGTTGAAAGGTATTCTTTCATTGGAAATTTTGTGTTGAACGGAGTGCTGAATGAATGAACGTTTAGGCTTAAGTTGCCTAAAAGTCCGAAACAACTAATACATTTTGGCTTTGTCTATTCATATGCCTGTGTTTTCAAAGCCCAAAGCAAGAGTTTAAAAGTTAAATAAGGTTCTTTCTTACTGTTGCTTGTAGATCAATTCAGACACCATTCCTTTTTCGGGCAGAGCACTGTATACAGCCATATAGGTCAGAAATAAATGTTGAGAAAACACTGAAAGAACTATATTCCTAAGTATCCTTTCATCCCTAAAATACAGCCATGCCATCAAAAACTGTCTACATTGTATGGGAATAAAACCCTAACCCTAGCTTCGGGTTTTGCTAGTTAGGGTTAGGGTTCAAATATTTCTCAAAGACAACTATCTCAATATTCCACTCATTTGACTGGAAAATTTGCTTCTCTGAATCAAAGTATGAGTCTGAAAAGACAATACAACAGTGCCAAAACCAAATTAGTGTGTCAGGAATGGTCAACTTAATTGTTGAAAGGTATTCTTTCATTGGAAATTTTGTGTTGAACGAAGTGCTGAATGAATGAACGTTTAGGCTTAAGTTGCTTAAAAGTCCGAAACAACTAATACATTTTGGCTTTGTCTATTAATATGCCTGTGATTTCAAAGCCCAAAGCAAGAGTTTAAAATTTAAATCAGGTTCTTTCTTACTGTTGCTTGTAGATCAATTGAGACACCATTCCTTTTTTGGGCAGAGCACTGTATACAGCCATATAGGTCAGAAAAAAATGTTGAGAAAACATTGAAAGAACTACATTCCTAAGTATCCTTTTAGCCCTAAAACACAGCCATACCATCAAAAACTGTCTACATTGTATGGGAATAAAACCCTAACCCTAGCTTCGGGTTTTGCTAGTTAGGGTTAGGGTTCAAATATTTCTCAAAGACAACTATCTCAATATTCCACTCATTTGACTGGAAAATTTGCTTCTCTGAATCAAAGTATGAGTTTGAAAAGACAATAAAACAGTGCCAAAACCAAATTAGTGTTTCAGGAAGGGTCAACGTAATTGTTGAAAGGTATTCTTTCATTGGAAATTTTGTGTTGAACGGAGTGCTGAATGAATGAATATTTAGGCTTAATTGCCTAAAAGTCCGAAACAACTAATACATTTTGGCTTTGTCATTAATATTCCTGTGATTTCAAAGCCCAAAGCAAGAGTTTAAAAGTTAAAAAGGTTCTTTCTTACTGTTGCTTGTAGATTAATTCAGACACCATTCCTTTTTCGGGCAGAGCACTGTATACAGCCATATAGGTCAGAAAAAAATGTTGAGAAAACATTGATAGAACAACATTCTTAAGTATTCTTTCAGCCCTAAAACACAGCCATGCCATCAAAAACTGTCTACATTGTATGGGAATAAAACCCTAACCCTAGCTTCGGGTTTTGCTAGTTAGGGTTAGGGTTCAAATATTTCTCAAAGACAACTATCTCAATATTCCACTCATTTGACTGGAAAATTTGCTTCTCTGAATCAAAGTATGAGTCTGAAAAGACAATACAACAGTGCCAAAACCAAATTAGTGTGTCAGGAATGGTCAACTTAATTGTTGAAAGGTATTCTTTCATTGGAAATTTTGTGTTGAACGGAGTGCTGAATGAATGAACGTTTAGGCTTAAGTTGCCTAAAAGTCTGAAACAACTAATACATTTTTGCTTTGTCTATTAATATGCCTGTGATTTCAAAGCCCAAAGCAAGAGTTTAAAAGTTAAATCAGGTTCTTTCTTACTGTTGCTTGTAGATCAATTGAGACACCATTCCTTTTTCGGGCAGAGCACTGTATACAGCCATATAGGTCAGAAAAAAATGTTGAGAAAACATTGAAAGAACTACATTCCTAAGTATCCTTTTAGCCCTAAAACACAGCCATACCATCAAAAACTGTCTACATTGTATGGGAATAAAACCCTAACCCTAGCTTCGGGTTTTGCTAGTTAGGGTTAGGGTTCAAATATTTCTCAAAGACAACTATCTCAATATTCCACTCATTTGACTGGAAAATGTGCTTCTATGAATCAAAGTATGAGTTTGAAAAGACAATACAACAGTGCCAAAACCAAATTAGTGTGTCAGGAAGGGTCAACTTAATTGTTGAAAGGTATTCTTTCATTGGAAATTTTGTGTTGAACGGAGTGCTGAATGAATGAACGTTTAGGCTTAAGTTGCCTAAAAGTCCGAAACAACTAATACATTTTGGCTTTGTCTATTCATATGCCTGTGTTTTCAAAGCCCAAAGCAAGAGTTTAAAAGTTAAATAAGGTTCTTTCTTACTGTTGCTTGTAGATCAATTCAGACACCATTCCTTTTTCGGGCAGAGCACTGTATACAGCCATATAGGTCAGAAATAAATGTTGAGAAAACACTGAAAGAACTATATTCCTAAGTATCCTTTCATCCCTAAAATACAGCCATGCCATCAAAAACTGTCTACATTGTATGGGAATAAAACCCTAACCCTAGCTTCGGGTTTTGCTAGTTAGGGTTAGGGTTCAAATATTTCTCAAAGACAACTATCTCAATATTCCACTCATTTGACTGGAAAATTTGCTTCTCTGAATCAAAGTATGAGTCTGAAAAGACAATACAACAGTGCCAAAACCAAATTAGTGTGTCAGGAATGGTCAACTTAATTGTTGAAAGGTATTCTTTCATTGGAAATTTTGTGTTGAACGGAGTGCTGAATGAATGAACGTTTAGGCTTAAGTTGCCTAAAAGTCCGAAACAACTAATACATTTTGGCTTTGTCTATTAATATGCCTGTGATTTCAAAGCCCAAAGCAAGAGATTAAAAGTTAAATATGGTTCTTTCTTACTGTTGCTTGTAGATCAATTGAGACACCATTCCTTTTTCGGGCAGAGCACTGTATACAGCAATATAGGTCAGAAAAAAATGTTGAGAAAACATTGAAAGAACTACATTCCTAAGTATCCTTTCAGCCCTAAAACACAGCCATGCCATCAAAAACTGTCTACATTGTATGGGAATAAAACCCTAACCCTAGCTTCGGGTTTTGCTAGTTAGGGTTAGGGTTCAAATATTTCTCAAAGACAACTATCTCAATATTCCACTCATTTGACTGGAAAATTTGCTTCTCTGAATCAAAGTATGAGTCTGAAAAGACAATACAACAGTGCCAAAACCAAATTAGTGTGTCAGGAAGGGTCAACTTAATTGTTGAAAGGTATTCTTTCACTGGAAATTTTGTGTTGAACGGAGTGCTGAATGAATGAACATTTAGGCTTAATTGCCTAAAAGTCCGAAACAACTAATACAGTTTGGCTTTGTCTATTAATATGCCTGTGATTTCAAAGCCCAAAGCAAGAGTTTAAAAGTTAAATATGGATCTTTCTTACTGTTGCTTGTAGATCAATTCAGACACCATTCCTTTTTCGGGCAGAGCACTGTATACAGCCATATAGGTCAGAAAAAAATGTTGAGAAAACATTGAAAGAACTACATTCCTAAGTATCCTTTTAGCCCTAAAACACAGCCATACCATCAAAAACTGTCTACATTGTATGGGAATAAAACCCTAACCCTAGCTTCGGGTTTTGCTAGTTAGGGTTAGGGTTCAAATATTTCTCAAAGACAACTATCTCAATATTCCACTCATTTGACTGGAAAATTTGCTTCTCTGAATCAAAGTATGAGTCTGAAAAGACAATACAACAGTGCCAAAACCAAATTAGTGTGTCAGGAATGGTCAACTTAATTGTTGAAAGGTATTCTTTCATTGGAAATTTTGTGTTGAACGGAGTACTGAATGAATGAACGTTTAGGCTTAAGTTGCCTAAAAGTCCGAAACAACTAATACATTTTGGCTTTGTCTATTAATATGCCTGTGATTTCAAAGCCCAAAGCAAGAGTTTAAAGGTTAAATCAGGTTCTTTCTTACTGTTGCTTGTAGATCAATTCAGACACCATTCCTTTTTCGGGCAGAGCACTGTATACAGCCATATAGGTCAGAAAAAAATGTTGAGAAATCATTGAAAGAACAACGTTCCTAAGTACCCTTTCAGCCCTAAAACACAGCCATGCCATCAAAAACTGTCTACATTGTATGGGAATAAAACCCTAACCCTAGCTTCGGGTTTTGCTAGTCAGGGTTAGGGTTCAAATATTTCTCAAAGACAACTATCTCAATATTCCACTCATTTGACTGGAAAATTTGCTTCTATGAATCAAAGTATGAGTTTGAAAAGACAATACAACAGTGCCAAAACCAAATTAGTGTGTCAGGAAGGGTCAACTTAATTGTTGAAAGGTATTCTTTCATTGGAAATTTTGTGTTGAACGGAGTGCTGAATGAATGAACGTTTAGGCTTAAGTTGCCTAAAAGTCCGAAACAACTAATACATTTTGGCTTTGTCTATTCATATGCCTGTGATTTCAAAGCCCAAAGCAAGAGTTTAAAAGTTAAAAAAGGTTCTTTCTTACTGTTGCTTGTAGATCAATTCAGACACCATTCCTTTTTCGGGCAGAGCACTGTATACAGCCATATAGGTCAGAAAAAAATGTTGAGAAAACACTGAAAGAACTATATTCCTAAGTATCCTTTCATCCCTAAAATACAGCCATGCCATCAAAAACTGTCTACATTGTATGGGAATAAAACCCTAACCCTAGCTTCGGGTTTTGCTAGTTAGGGTTAGGGTTCAAATATTTCTCAAAGACAACTATCTCAATATTCCACTCATTTGACTGGAAAATTTGCTTCTCTGAATCAAAGTATGAGTTTGAAAAGACAATACAACAGTGCCAAAACCAAATTAGTGTGTCAGGAAGGGTCAACTTAATTGTTGAAAGGTATTCTTTCATTGGAAATTTTGTGTTGAACGGAGTGCTGAATGAATGAACGTTTAGGCTTAAGTTGCCTAAAAGTCCGAAACAACTAATACATTTTGGATTTGTCTATTCATATGCCTGTGATTTCAAAGCCCAAAGCAAGAGTTTAAACGTTAAATAAGGTTCTTTCTTACTGTTGCTTGTAGATCAATTCAGACACCATTCCTTTTTCGGGCAGAGCACTGTATACAGCCATATAGGTCAGAAAAAAATGTTGAGAAAACACTGAAAGAACTATATTCCTAAGTATCCTTTCATCCCTAAAATACAGCCATGCCATCAAAAACTGTCTACATTGTATGGGAATAAAACCCTAACCCTAGCTTCGGGTTTTGCTAGTTAGGGTTAGGGTTCAAATATTTCTCAAAGACAACTATCTCAATATTCCACTCATTTGACTGGAAAATTTGCTTCTCTGAATCAAAGTATGAGTTTGAAAAGACAATACAACAGTGCCAAAACCAAATTAGTGTGTCAGGAATGGTCAACTTAATTGTTGAAAGGTATTCTTTCATTGGAAATTTTGTGTTGAACGGAGTGCTGAATGAATGAACGTTTAGGCTTAAGTTGCTTAAAAGTCCGAAACAACTAATACATTTTGGCTTTGTCTATTAATATGCCTTTGACTTCAAAGCCCAAAGCAAGAGTTTAAAAGTTAAAAAAGGTTCTTTCTTACTGTTGCTTGTAGATCAATTCAGACACCATTCCTTTTTCGGGCAGAGCACTGTATACAGCCATATAGGTCAGAAAAAAATGTTGAGAAAACATTGAAAGAACAACATTCCTAAGTATCCTTTCAGCCCTAAAACACAGCCATGCCATCAAAAACTGTCTACATTGTATGGGAATAAAACCCTAACCCTAGCTTCGGGTTTTGCTAGTTAGGGTTAGGGTTCAAATATTTCTCAAAGACAACTATCTCAATATTCCACTCATTTGACTGGAAAATTTGCATCTCTGAATCAAAGTATGAGTTTGAAAAGACAATACAACAGTGCCAAAACCAAATTAGTGTGTCAGTAATGATCAACTTAATTGTTGACATGTATTCTTTCATTGGAAATTTTGTGTTGAACGGAGTGCTGAATGAATGAACGTTTAGGCTTAAGTTGCCTAAAAGTCCGAATCAACTAATACATTTTGGCTTTGTCTATTAATATGCCTGTGATTTCAACGCCCAAAGCAAGAGTTTAAAAGTTAAATCAGGTTCTTTCTTACTGTTGCTTGTAGATCAATTGAGACACCATTCCTTTTTCGGGCAGAGCACTGTATACAGCCATATAGGTCAGAAAAAAATGTTGAGAAAACATTGAAAGAACAACATTCCTAAGTATCCTTTTAGCCCTAAAACACAGCCATACCATCAAAAACTGTCTACATTGTATGGGAATAAAACCCTAACCCTAGCTTCGGGTTTTGCTAGTTCGGGTTAGGGTTCAAATATTTCTCAAAGACAACTATCTCAATATTCCACTCATTTGACTGGAAAATTTGCTTCTCTGAATCAAAGTATGAGTCTGAAAAGACATAACAACAGTGCCAAAACCAAATTAGTGTGTCAGGAATGGTCAACGTAATTGTTGAAAGGTATTCTTTCATTGGAAATTTTGTGTTGAACGGAGTGCTGAATGAATGAACATTTAGGCTTAATTGCCTAAACGTCCGAAACAACTAATACATTTTGGCTTTGTCTATTAATATGCCTGTGATTTCAAAGCCCAAAGCAAGAGATTAAAAGTTAAATATGGTTCTTTCTTACTGTTGCTTGTAGATTAATTCAGACACCATTCCTTTTTCGGGCAGAGCACTGTATACAGCCATATAGGTCAGAAAAAAATGTTGAGAAAACATTGATAGAACAACATTCCTAAGAATCCTTTCAGCCCTAAAACACAGCCATGCCATCAAAAACTGTCTACATTGTATGGGAATAAATCCCAAACCCTAGCTTCGGGTTTTGCTAGTTAGGGTTAGGGTTCTAATATTTCTCAAAGACAACTATCTCAATATTCCACTCATTTGACTGGAAAATTTGCTTCTCTGAATCAAAGTATGAGTCTGAAAAGACAATACAACAGTGCCAAAACCAAATTAGTGTGTCAGGAATGGTCAACTTAATTGTTGAAAGGTATTCTTTCATTGGAAATTTTGTGTTGAACGGAGTGCTGAATGAATGAACGTTTAGGCTTAAGTTGCCTAAAAGTCCGAAACAACTAATACATTTTGGCTTTGTCTATTAATATGCCTGTGATTTCAAAGCCCAAAGCAAAACTTTAAAAGTTAAATAAGGTTCTTTCTTACTGTTGCTTGTAGATCAATTGAGACACCATTCCTTTTTCGGGCAGAGCACTGTATACAGCCATATAGGTCAGAAAAAAATGTTGAGAAAACATTGAAAGAACTACATTCCTAAGTATCCTTTTAGCCCTAAAACACAGCCATGCCATCAAAAACTGTCTACATTGTATGGGAATAAAACCCTAACCCTAGCTTCGGGTTTTGCTAGTTAGGGTTAGGGTTCAAATATTTCTCAAAGACAACTATCTCAATATTCCACTCATTTGACTGGAAAATTTGCTTCTCTGAATCAAAGTATGAGTTTGAAAAGACAATAAAACAGTGCCAAAACCAAATTAGTGTGTCAGGAAGGGTCAACGTAATTGTTGAAAGGTATTCTTTCATTGGAAATTTTGTGTTGAACGGAGTGCTGAATGAATGAACATTTAGGCTTAATTGCCTAAAAGTCCGAAACAACTAATACATTTTGGCTTTGTCATTAATATGCCTGTGATTTCAAAGCCCAAAGCAAGAGTTTAAAAGTTAAAAAAGGTTCTTTCTTACTGTTGCTTGTAGATCAATTCAGACACCATTCCTTTTTCGGGCAGAGCACTGTATACAGCCATATAGGTCAGAAAAAAATGTTGAGAAAACATTGAAAGAACAACATTCCTAAGTATCCTTTCAGCCCTAAAACACAGCCATGCCATCAAAAACTGTCTACATTGTATGGGAATAAAACCCTAACCCTAGCTTCGGGTTTTGCTAGTTAGGGTTAGGGTTCAAATATTTCTCAAAGACAACTATCTCAATATTCCACTCATTTGACTGGAAAATTTGCTTCTCTGAATCAAAGTATGAGTCTGAAAAGACAATACAACAGTGCCAAAACCAAATTAGTGTGTCAGGAATGGTCAACTTAATTGTTGAAAGGTATTCTTTCATTGGAAATTTTGTGTTGAACGGAGTGCTGAATGAATGAACGTTTAGGCTTAAGTTGCCTAAAAGTCTGAAACAACTAATACATTTTTGCTTTGTCTATTAATATGCCTGTGATTTCAAAGCCCAAAGCAAAACTTTAAAAGTTAAATCAGGTTCTTTCTTACTGTTGCTTGTAGATCAATTGAGACACCATTCCTTTTTCGGGCAGAGCACTGTATACAGCCATATAGGTCAGAAAAAAATGTTGAGAAAACATTGAAAGAACTACATTCCTAAGTATCCTTTTAGCCCTAAAACACAGCCATGCCATCAAAAACTGTCTACATTGTATGGGAATAAAACCCTAACCCTAGCTTCGGGTTTTGCTAGTTAGGGTTAGGGTTCAAATATTTCTCAAAGACAACTATCTCAATATTCCACTCATTTGACTGGAAAAGTTGCTTCTCTGAATCAAAGTATGAGTTTGAAAAGACAATAAAACAGTGCCAAAACCAAATTAGTGTGTCAGGAAGGGTCAACGTAATTGTTGAAAGGTATTCTTTCATTGGAAATTTTGTGTTGAACGGAGTGCTGAATGAATGAACATTTAGGCTTAATTGCCTAAAAGTCCGAAACAACTAATACATTTTGGCTTTGTCATTAATATGCCTGTGATTTCAAAGCCCAAAGCAAGAGTTTAAAAGTTAAAAAAGGTTCTTTCTTACTGTTGCTTGTAGATCAATTCAGACACCATTCCTTTTTCGGGCAGAGCACTGTATACAGCCATATAGGTCAGAAAAAAATGTTGAGAAAACATTGAAAGAACAACATTCCTAAGTATCCTTTCAGCCCTAAAACACAGCCATGCCATCAAAAACTGTGTACATTGTATGGGAATAAAACCCTAACCCTAGCTTCGGGTTTTGCTAGTTAGGGTTAGGGTTCAAATATTTCTCAAAGACAACTATCTCAATATTCCACTCATTTGACTGGAAAATTTGCTTCTCTGAATCAAAGTATGAGTCTGAAAAGACAATACAACAGTGCCAAAACCAAATTAGTGTGTCAGGAATGGTCAACTTAATTGTTGAAAGGTATTCTTTCATTGGAAATTTTGTGTTGAACGGAGTGCTGAATGAATGAACGTTTAGGCTTAAGTTGCCTAAAAGTCTGAAACAACTAATACATTTTTGCTTTGTCTATTAATATGCCTGTGATTTCAAAGCCCAAAGCAAGAGTTTAAAAGTTAAATCAGGTTCTTTCTTACTGTTGCTTGTAGATCAATTGAGACACCATTCCTTTTTCGGGCAGAGCACTGTATACAGCCATATAGGTCAGAAAAAAATGTTGAGAAAACATTGAAAGAACTACATTCCTAAGTATCCTTTTAGCCCTAAAACACAGCCATACCATCAAAAACTGTCTACATTGTATGGGAATAAAACCCTAACCCTAGCTTCGGGTTTTGCTAGTTAGGGTTAGGGTTCAAATATTTCTCAAAGACAACTATCTCAATATTCCACTCATTTGACTGGAAAATGTGCTTCTATGAATCAAAGTATGAGTTTGAAAAGACAATACAACAGTGCCAAAACCAAATTAGTGTGTCAGGAAGGGTCAACTTAATTGTTGAAAGGTATTCTTTCATTGGAAATTTTGTGTTGAACGGAGTGCTGAATGAATGAACGTTTAGCCTTAAGTTGCCTAAAAGTCCGAAACAACTAATACATTTTGGCTTTGTCTATTCATATGCCTGTGTTTTCAAAGCCCAAAGCAAGAGTTTAAAAGTTAAATAAGGTTCTTTCTTACTGTTGCTTGTAGATCAATTCAGACACCATTCCTTTTTCAGGCAGAGCACTGTATACAGCCATATAGGTCAGAAAAAAATGTTGAGAAAACACTGAAAGAACTATATTCCTAAGTATCCTTTTATCCCTAAAATACAGCCATGCCATCAAAAACTGTCTACATTGAATGGGAATAAAACCCTAACCCTAGCTTCGGGTTTTGCTAGTTAGGGTTAGGGTTCAAATATTTCTCAAAGACAACTATCTCAATATTCCACTCATTTGACTGGAAAATTTGCTTCTCTGAATCAAAGTATGAGTCTGAAAAGACAATACAACAGTGCCAAAACCAAATTAGTGTGTCAGGAATGGTCAACTTAATTGTTGAAAGGTATTCTTTCATTGGAAATTTTGTGTTGAACGGAGTGCTGAATGAATGAACGTTTAGGCTTAAGTTGCCTAAAAGTCCGAAAAAACTAATACATTTTGGCTTTGTCTATTAATATGCCTGTGATTTCAAAGCCCAAAGCAAAACTTTAAAAGTTAAATCAGGTTCTTTCTTACTGTTGCTTGTAGATCAATTGAGACACCATTCCTTTTTCGGGCAGAGCACTGTATACAGCCATATAGGTCAGAAAAAAATGTTGAGAAAACATTGAAAGAACTACATTCCTAAGTATCCTTTTAGCCCTAAAACACAGCCATGCCATCAAAAACTGTCTACATTGTATGGGAATAAAACCCTAACCCTAGCTTCGGGTTTTGCTAGTTAGGGTTAGGGTTCAAATATTTCTCAAAGACAACTATCTCAATATTCCACTCATTTGACTGGAAAAGTTGCTTCTCTGAATCAAAGTATGAGTTTGAAAAGACAATAAAACAGTGCCAAAACCAAATTAGTGTGTCAGGAAGGGTCAACGTAATTGTTGAAAGGTATTCTTTCATTGGAAATTTTGTGTTGAACGGAGTGCTGAATGAATGAACATTTAGGCTTAATTGCCTAAAAGTCCGAAACAACTAATACATTTTGGCTTTGTCATTAATATGCCTGTGATTTCAAAGCCCAAAGCAAGAGTTTAAAAGTTAAAAAAGGTTCTTTCTTACTGTTGCTTGTAGATCAATTCAGACACCATTCCTTTTTCGGGCAGAGCACTGTATACAGCCATATAGGTCAGAAAAAAATGTTGAGAAAACATTGAAAGAACAACATTCCTAAGTATCCTTTCAGCCCTAAAACACAGCCATGCCATCAAAAACTGTCTACATTGTATGGGAATAAAACCCTAACCCTAGCTTCGGGTTTTGCTAGTTAGGGTTAGGGTTCAAATATTTCTCAAAGACAACTATCTCAATATTCCACTCATTTGACTGGAAAATTTGCTTCTCTGAATCAAAGTATGAGTCTGAAAAGACAATACAACAGTGCCAAAACCAAATTAGTGTGTCAGGAATGGTCAACTTAATTGTTGAAAGGTATTCTTTCATTGGAAATTTTGTGTTGAACGGAGTGCTGAATGAATGAACGTTTAGGCTTAAGTTGCCTAAAAGTCCGAAACAACTAATACATTTTGGCTTTGTCTATTAATATGCCTGTGATTTCAAAGCCCAAAGCAAGAGTTTAAAAGTTAAATCAGGTTCTTTCTTACTGTTGCTTGTAGATCAATTGAGACACCATTCCTTTTTCGGGCAGAGCACTGTATACAGCCATATAGGTCAGAAAAAAATGTTGAGAAAACATTGAAAGAACAACATTCCTAAGTATCCTTTTAGCCCTAAAACACAGCCATACCATCAAAAACTGTCTACATTGTATGGGAATAAAACCCTAACCCTAGCTTCGGGTTTTGCTAGTTCGGGTTAGGGTTCAAATATTTCTCAAAGACAACTATCTCAATATTCCACTCATTTGACTGGAAAATTTGCTTCTCTGAATCAAAGTATGAGTCTGAAAAGACATTACAACAGTGCCAAAACCAAATTAGTGTGTCAGGAATGGTCAACGTAATTGTTGAAAGGTATTCTTTCATTGGAAATTTTGTGTTGAACGGAGTGCTGAATGAATGAACATTTAGGCTTAATTGCCTAAAAGTCCGAAACAACTAATACATTTTGGCTTTGTCTATTAATATGCCTGTGATTTCAAAGCCCAAAGCAAGAGATTAAAAGTTAAATATGGTTATTTCTTACTGTTGCTTGTAGATTAATTCAGACACCATTCCTTTTTCGGGCAGAGCACTGTATACAGCCATATAGGTCAGAAAAAAATGTTGAGAAAACATTGATAGAACAACATTCCTAAGAATCCTTTCAGCCCTAAAACACAGCCATGCCATCAAAAACTGTCTACATTGTATGGGAATAAAACCCTAACCCTAGCTTCGGGTTTTGCTAGTTAGGGTTAGGGTTCAAATATTTCTCAAAGACAACTATCTCAATATTCCACTCATTTGACTGGAAAATGTGCTTCTATGAATCAAAGTATGAGTTTGAAAAGACAATACAACAGTGCCAAAACCAAATTAGTGTGTCAGGAAGGGTCAACTTAATTGTTGAAAGGTATTCTTTCATTGGAAATTTTGTGTTGAACGGAGTGCTGAATGAATGAACGTTTAGGCTTAAGTTGCCTAAAAGTCCGAAACAACTAATACATTTTGGCTTTGTCTATTCATATGCCTGTGTTTTCAAAGCCCAAAGCAAGAGTTTAAAAGTTAAATAAGGTTCTTTCTTACTGTTGCTTGTAGATCAATTCAGACACCATTCCTTTTTCGGGCAGAGCACTGTATACAGCCATATAGGTCAGAAATAAATGTTGAGAAAACACTGAAAGAACTATATTCCTAAGTATCCTTTCATCCCTAAAATACAGCCATGCCATCAAAAACTGTCTACATTGTATGGGAATAAAACCCTAACCCTAGCTTCGGGTTTTGCTAGTTAGGGTTAGGGTTCAAATATTTCTCAAAGACAACTATCTCAATATTCCACTCATTTGACTGGAAAATTTGCTTCTCTGAATCAAAGTATGAGTCTGAAAAGACAATACAACATGCCAAAACCAAATTAGTGTGTCAGGAATGGTCAACTTAATTGTTGAAAGGTATTCTTTCATTGGAAATTTTGTGTTGAACGGAGTGCTGAATGAATGAACGTTTAGGCTTAAGTTGCCTAAAAGTCCGAAACAACTAATACATTTTGGCTTTGTCTATTAATATGCCTGTGATTTCAAAGCCCAAAGCAAAACTTTAAAAGTTAAATCAGGTTCTTTCTTACTGTTGCTTGTAGATCAATTGAGACACCATTACTTTTTCGGGCAGAGCACTGTATACAGCCATATAGGTCAGAAAAAAATGTTGAGAAAACATTGAAAGAACTACATTCCTAAGTATCCTTTTAGCCCTAAAACACAGCCATGCCATCAAAAACTGTCTACATTGTATGGGAATAAAACCCTAACCCTAGCTTCGGGTTTTGCTAGTTAGGGTTAGGGTTCAAATATTTCTCAAAGACAACTATCTCAATATTCCACTCATTTGACTGGAAAAGTTGCTTCTCTGAATCAAAGTATGAGTTTGAAAAGACAATAAAACAGTGCCAAAACCAAATTAGTGTGTCAGGAAGGGTCAACGTAATTGTTGAAAGGTATTCTTTCATTGGAAATTTTGTGTTGAACGGAGTGCTGAATGAATGAACATTTAGGCTTAATTGCCTAAAAGTCCGAAACAACTAATACATTTTGGCTTTGTCATTAATATGCCTGTGATTTCAAAGCCCAAAGCAAGAGTTTAAAAGTTAAAAAAGGTTCTTTCTTACTGTTGCTTGTAGATCAATTCAGACACCATTCCTTTTTCGGGCAGAGCACTGTATACAGCCATATAGGTCAGAAAAAAATGTTGAGAAAACATTGAAAGAACAACATTCCTAAGTATCCTTTCAGCCCTAAAACACAGCCATGCCATCAAAAACTGTCTACATTGTATGGGAATAAAACCCTAACCCTAGCTTCGGGTTTTGCTAGTTAGGGTTAGGGTTCAAATATTTCTCAAAGACAACTATCTCAATATTCCACTCATTTGACTGGAAAATTTGCTTCTCTGAATCAAAGTATGAGTCTGAAAAGACAATACAACAGTGCCAAAACCAAATTAGTGTGTCAGGAATGGTCAACTTAATTGTTGAAAGGTATTCTTTCATTGGAAATTTTGTGTTGAACGGAGTGCTGAATGAATGAACGTTTAGGCTTAAGTTGCCTAAAAGTCCGAAACAACTAATACATTTTGGCTTTGTCTATTCATATGCCTGTGTTTTCAAAGCCCAAAGCAAGAGTTTAAAAGTTAAATAAGGTTCTTTCTTACTGTTGCTTGTAGATCAATTCAGACACCATTCCTTTTTCAGGCAGAGCACTGTATACAGCCATATAGGTCAGAAAAAAATGTTGAGAAAACACTGAAAGAACTATATTCCTAAGTATCCTTTTATCCCTAAAATACAGCCATGCCATCAAAAACTGTCTACATTGTATGGGAATAAAACCCTAACCCTAGCTTCGGGTTTTGCTAGTTAGGGTTAGGGTTCAAATATTTCTCAAAGACAACTATCTCAATATTCCACTCATTTGACTGGAAAATTTGCTTCTCTGAATCAAAGTATGAGTCTGAAAAGACAATACAACAGTGCCAAAACCAAATTAGTGTGTCAGGAATGGTCAACTTAATTGTTGAAAGGTATTCTTTCATTGGAAATTTTGTGTTGAACGAAGTGCTGAATGAATGAACGTTTAGGCTTAAGTTGCTTAAAAGTCCGAAACAACTAATACATTTTGGCTTTGTCTATTAATATGCCTGTGATTTCAAAGCCCAAAGCAAGAGTTTAAAATTTAAATCAGGTTCTTTCTTACTGTTGCTTGTAGATCAATTGAGACACCATTCCTTTTTTGGGCAGAGCACTGTATACAGCCATATAGGTCAGAAAAAAATGTTGAGAAAACATTGAAAGAACTACATTCCTAAGTATCCTTTTAGCCCTAAAACACAGCCATACCATCAAAAACTGTCTACATTGTATGGGAATAAAACCCTAACCCTAGCTTCGGGTTTTGCTAGTTAGGGTTAGGGTTCAAATATTTCTCAAAGACAACTATCTCAATATTCCACTCATTTGACTGGAAAATTTGCTTCTCTGAATCAAAGTATGAGTTTGAAAAGACAATACAACAGTGCCAAAACCAAATTAGTGTGTCAGGAAGGGTCAACTTAATTGTTGAAAGGTATTCTTTCATTGGAAATTTTGTGTTGAACGGAGTGCTGAATGAATGAACGTTTAGGCTTAAGTTGCCTAAAAGTCCGAAACAACTAATACATTTTGGCTTTGTCTATTCATATGCCTGTGTTTTCAAAGCCCAAAGCAAGAGTTTAAAAGTTAAATAAGGTTCTTTCTTACTGTTGCTTGTAGATCAATTCAGACACCATTCCTTTTTCAGGCAGAGCACTGTATACAGCCATATAGGTCAGAAAAAAATGTTGAGAAAACACTGAAAGAACTATATTCCTAAGTATCCTTTCATCCCTAAAATACAGCCATGCCATCAAAAACTGTCTACATTGTATGGGAATAAAACCCTAACCCTAGCTTCGGGTTTTGCTAGTTAGGGTTCAAATATTTCTCAAAGACAACTATCTCAATATTCCACTCATTTGACTGGAAAATTTGCTTCTCTGAATCAAAGTATGAGTCTGAAAAGACAATACAACAGTGCCAAAACCAAATTAGTGTGTCAGGAATGGTCAACTTAATTGTTGAAAGGTATTCTTTCATTGGAAATTTTGTGTTGAACGGAGTGCTGAATGAATGAACGTTTAGGCTTAAGTTGCCTAAAAGTCCGAAACAACTAATACATTTTGGCTTTGTCTATTAATATGCCTGTGATTTCAAAGCCCAAAGCAAGAGTTTAAAAGTTAAATCAGGTTCTTTCTTACTGTTGCTTGTAGATCAATTGAGACACCATTCCTTTTTCGGGCAGAGCACTGTATACAGCCATATAGGTCAGAAAAAAATGTTGAGAAAACATTGAAAGAACAACATTCCTAAGTATCCTTTTAGCCCTAAAACACAGCCATACCATCAAAAACTGTCTACATTGTATGGGAATAAAACCCTAACCCTAGCTTCGGGTTTTGCTAGTTCGGGTTAGGGTTCAAATATTTCTCAAAGACAACTATCTCAATATTCCACTCATTTGACTGGAAAATTTGCTTCTCTGAATCAAAGTATGAGTCTGAAAAGACATTACAACAGTGCCAAAACCAAATTAGTGTGTCAGGAATGGTCAACATAATTGTTGAAAGGTATTCTTTCATTGGAAATTTTGTGTTGAACGGAGTGCTGAATGAATGAACATTTAGGCTTAATTGCCTAAAAGTCCGAAACAACTAATACATTTTGGCTTTGTCTATTAATATGCCTGTGATTTCAAAGCCCAAAGCAAGAGATTAAAAGTTAAATATGGTTATTTCTTACTGTTGCTTGTAGATTAATTCAGACACCATTCCTTTTTCGGGCAGAGCACTGTATACAGCCATATAGGTCAGAAAAAAATGTTGAGAAAACATTGATAGAACAACATTCCTAAGTATCCTTTCAGCCCTAAAACACAGCCATGCCATCAAAAACTGTCTACATTGTATGGGAATAAATCCCTAACCCTAGCTTCGGGTTTTGCTAGTTAGGGTTAGGGTTCTAATATTTCTCAAAGACAACTATCTCAATATTCCACTCATTTGACTGGAAAATTTGCTTCTCTGAATCAAAGTATGAGTCTGAAAAGACAATACAACAGTGCCAAAACCAAATTAGTGTGTCAGGAATGGTCAACTTAATTGTTGAAAGGTATTCTTTCATTGGAAATTTTGTGTTGAACGGAGTGCTGAATGAATGAACGTTTAGGCTTAAGTTGCCTAAAAGTCTGAAACAACTAATACATTTTTGCTTTGTCTATTAATATGCCTGTGATTTCAAAGCCCAAAGCAAGAGTTTAAAAGTTAAATCAGGTTCTTTCTTACTGTTGCTTGTAGATCAATTGAGACACCATTCCTTTTTCGGGCAGAGCACTGTATACAACCATATAGGTCAGAAAAAAAATGTTGAGAAAACATTGAAAGAACTACATTCCTAAGTATCCTTTTAGCCCTAAAACACAGCCATACCATCAAAAACTGTCTACATTGTATGGGAATAAAACCCTAACCCTAGCTTCGGGTTTTGCTAGTTAGGGTTAGGGTTCAAATATTTCTCAAAGACAACTATCTCAATATTCCACTCATTTGACTGGAAAATGTGCTTCTATGAATCAAAGTATGAGTTTGAAAAGACAATACAACAGTGCCAAAACCAAATTAGTGTGTCAGGAAGGGTCAACTTAATTGTTGAAAGGTATTCTTTCATTGGAAATTTTGTGTTGAACGGAGTGCTGAATGAATGAACGTTTAGGCTTAAGTTGCCTAAAAGTCCGAAACAACTAATACATTTTGGCTTTGTCTATTCATATGCCTGTGTTTTCAAAGCCCAAAGCAAGAGTTTAAAAGTTAAATAAGGTTCTTTCTTACTGTTGCTTGTAGATCAATTCAGACACCATTCCTTTTTCGGGCAGAGCACTGTATACAGCCATATAGGTCAGAAATAAATGTTGAGAAAACACTGAAAGAACTATATTCCTAAGTATCCTTTCATCCCTAAAATACAGCCATGCCATCAAAAACTGTCTACATTGTATGGGAATAAAACCCTAACCCTAGCTTCGGGTTTTGCTAGTTAGGGTTAGGGTTCAAATATTTCTCAAAGACAACTATCTCAATATTCCACTCATTTGACTGGAAAATTTGCTTCTCTGAATCAAAGTATGAGTCTGAAAAGACAATACAACAGTGCCAAAACCAAATTAGTGTGTCAGGAATGGTCAACTTAATTGTTGAAAGGTATTCTTTCATTGGAAATTTTGTGCTGAACGGAGTGCTGAATGAATGAAAGTTTAGGCTTAAGTTGCCTAAAAGTCCGAAACAACTAATACATTTTGGCTTTGTCTATTAATATGCCTGTGATTTCAAAGCCCATGGCAAGAGTTTAAAAGTTAAATCAGGTTCTTTCTTACTGTTGCTTGTAGATCAATTCAGACACCATTCCTTTTTGGGGCAGAGTACTGTATACAGCCATATAGGTCAGAAAAAAATGTTGAGAAAACATTGAAAGAACAACATTCCTAAGTATCCTTTCAGCCCTAAAACACAGCCATGCCATCAAAAACTGTCTACATTGTATGGGAATAAAACCCTAACTCTAGCTTCGGGTTTTCCTAGTTAGGGTTAGGGTTCAAATATTTCTCAAAGACAACTATCTCAATATTCCACTCATTTGACTGGAAAATTTGCTTCTCTGAATCAAAGTATGAGTTTGAAAAGACAATACAACAGTGCCAAAACCAAATTAGTGTGTCAGGAAGGGTCAACGTAATTGTTGAAAGGTATTCTTTCATTGGAAATTTTGTGTTGAACGGAGTGCTGAATTAATGAACATTTAGGCTTAATTGCCTAAAAGTCCGAAACAACTAATACATTTTGGCTTTGTCTATTAATATGCCTATGATTTCAAAGCCCAAAGCAAGAGTTTAAAAGTTAAAAAAGGTTCTTTCTTACTGTTGCTTGTAGATCAATTCAGACACCATTCCTTTTTCGGGCAGAGCACTGTATACAGCCATATAGGTCAGAAAAAAATGTTGAGAAAACATTGAAAGAACAACATTCCTAAGTATCCTTTCAGCCCTAAAACACAGCCATGCCATCAAAAACTGTCTACATTGTATGGGAATAAAACCCTAACCCTAGCTTCGGGTTTTGCTAGTTAGGGTTAGGGTTCAAATATTTCTCAAAGACAACTATCTCAATATTCCACTCATTTGACTGGAAAATTTGCTTCTCTGAATCAAAGTATGAGTCTGAAAAGACAATACAACAGTGCCAAAACCAAATTAGTGTGTCAGGAAGGGTCAACTTAATTGTTGAAAGGTATTCTTTCATTGGAAATTTTGTGTTGAACGGAGTGCTGAATGAATGAACATTTAGGCTTAATTGCCTAAAAGTCCGAAACAACTAATACATTTTGGCTTTGTCTATTCATATGCCTGTGATTTAAAAGCCCAAAGCAAGAGTTTAAAAGTTAAATATGGTTCTTTCTTACTGTTGCTTGTAGAGCAATTCAGACTCCATTCCTTTTTCGGGCAGAGCACTGTATACAGCCATATAGGTCATAAAAAAATGTTGAGAAAACATTGAAAGAACTACATTCCTAAGTATCCTTTTAGCCCTAAAACACAGCCATACCATCAAAAACTGTCTACATTGTATGGGAATAAAACCCTAACCCTAGCTTCGGGTTTTGCTAGTTCGGGTTAGGGTTCAAATATTTCTCAAAGACAACTATCTCAATATTCCACTCATTTGACTGGAAAATTTGCTTCTCTGAATCAAAGTATGAGTTTGAAAAGATAATACAACAGTGCCAAAACCAAATTAGTGTGTCAGGAAGGGTCAACTTAATTGTTGAAAGGTATTCTTTCATTGGAAATTTTGTGTTGAACGGAGTGCTGAATGAATGAACATTTAGGCTTAATTGCCTAAAAGTCCGAAACAACTAATACATTTTGGCTTTGTCTATTCATATGCCTGTGATTTAAAAGCCCAAAGCAAGAGTTTAAAAGTTAAATATGGTTCTTTCTTACTGTTGCTTGTAGAGCAATTCAGACTCCATTCCTTTTTCGGGCAGAGCACTGTATACAGCCATATAGGTCATAAAAAAATGTTGAGAAAACATTGAAAGAACTACATTCCTAAGTATCCTTTTAGCCCTAAAACACAGCCATACCATCAAAAACTGTCTACATTGTATGGGAATAAAACCCTAACCCTAGCTTCGGGTTTTGCTAGTTCGGGTTAGGGTTCAAATATTTCTCAAAGACAACTATCTCAATATTCCACTCATTTGACTGGAAAATTTGCTTCTCTGAATCAAAGTATGAGTTTGAAAAGATAATACAACAGTGCCAAAACCAAATTAGTGTGTCAGGAATGGTCAACTTAATCGTTGAAAGGTATTCTTTCATTGGAAATTTTGTGTTGAACGGAGTGCTGAATGAATGAACGTTTAGGCTTAAGTTGCCTAAAAGTCCGAAACAACTAATCCATTTTGGCTTTGTGTATTCATATGCCTGTGATTTCAAAGCCCAAAGCAAGAGTTTAAGAGTTAAATAAGGTTCTTTCTTACTGTTGCTTGTAGATCAATTTACACACCATTCCTTTTTCGGGCAGAGCACTGTATACAGCCATATAGGTCAGAAAAAAATGTTGAGAAAACATTGAAAGAACTACATTCCTAAGTATCCTTTCAGCCCTAAAACACAGCCATGCCATCAAAAACTGTCTACATTGTATGGGAATAAAACCCTAACCCTAGCTTCGGGTTTTGCTAGTTAGGATTAGGGTTCAAATATTTCTCAAAGACAACTATCTCAATATTCCACTCATTTGACTGGAAAATTTGCTTCTCTGAATCAAAGTATGAGTCTGAAAAGACAATACAACAGTGCCAAAACCAAATTAGTGTGTCAGGAAGGGTCAACTTAATTGTTGAAAGGTATTCTTTCACTGGAAATTTTGTGTTGAACGGAGTGCTGAATGAATGAACATTTAGGCTTAATTGCCTAAAAGTCCGAAACAACTAATACAGTTTGGCTTTGTCTATTAATATGCCTGTGATTTCAAAGCCCAAAGCAAGAGTTTAAAAGTTAAATATGGATCTTTCTTACTGTTGCTTGTAGATCAATTCAGACACCATTCCTTTTTCGGACAGAGCGCTGTATACAGCCATATAGGTCAGAAAAAAATGTTGAGAAAACATTGAAAGAACTACATTCCTAAGTATCCTTTTAGCCCTAAAACACAGCCATACCATCAAAAACTGTCTACATTGTATGGGAATAAAACCCTAACCCTAGCTTCGGGTTTTGCTAGTTAGGGTTAGGGTTCAAATATTTCTCAAAGACAACTATCTCAATATTCCACTCATTTGACTGGAAAATTTGCTTCTCTGAATCAAAGTATGAGTCTGAAAAGACAATACAACAGTGCCAAAACCAAATTAGTGTGTCAGTAATGGTCAACTTAATTGTTGAAAGGTATTCTTTCATTGGAAATTTTGTGTTGAACGGAGTGCTGAATGAATGAACGTTTAGGCTTAAGTTGCCTAAAAGTCCGAAACAACTAATACATTTTGGCTTTGTCTATTAATATGCCTGTGATTTCAAAGCCCAAAGCAAGAGTTTAAAAGTTAAATATTTTTCTTTCTTACTGTTGCTTGTAGATCAATTCAGACACCATTCCTTTTTCGGGCAGAGCACTGTATACAGCCATATAGGTCAGAAAAAAATGTTGAGAAAACATTGAAAGAACTACATTCCTAAGTATCCTTTTAGCCCTAAAACACAGCCATACCATCAAAAACTGTCTACTTTGTATGGGAATAAAACCCTAACCCTAGCTTCGGGTTTTGCTAGTTAGGGTTAGGGTTCAAATATTTCTCAAAGACAACTATCTCAATATTCCACTCATTTGACTGGAAAATTTGCTTCTCTGAATCAAAGTTTGAGTCTGAAAAGACAATACAACAGTGCCAAAACCAAATTAGTGTGTCAGGAATGGTCAACTTAATTGTTGAAAGGTATTCTTTCATTGGAAATTTTGTGTTGAACGGAATGCTGAATGAATGAACGTTTAGGCTTAAGTTGCCTAAAAGTCCGAAACAACTAATACATTTTGGCTTTGTCTATTAATATGCCTGTGATTTCAAAGCCCAAAGCAAGAGATTAAAAGTTAAATATGGTTCTTTCTTACTGTTGCTTGTAGATCAATTGAGACACCATTCCTTTTTCGGGCAGAGCACTGTATACAGCCATATAGGTCAGAAAAAAATGTTGAGAAAACATTGAATGAACAACATTCCTAAGTATCCTTTCAGCCCTAAAACACAGCCATGCCATCAAAAACTGTCTACATTGTATGGGAATAAAACCCTAACCCTAGCTTCGGGTTTTGCTAGTTAGGGTTAGGGTTCAAATATTTCTCAAAGACAACTATCTCAATATTCCACTCATTTGACTGGAAAATTTGCTTCTCTGAATCAACGTATGAGTCTGAAAAGACAATACAACAGTGCCAAAACCAAATTAGTGTGTCAGGAATGGTCAACTTAATTGTTGAAAGGTATTCTTTCATTGGAAATTTTGTGTTGAACGGAGTGCTGAATGAATGAACGTTTAGGCTTAAGTTGCCTAAAAGTCCGAAACAACTAATACATTTTGGCTTTGTCTATTCATATGCCTGTGTTTTCAAAGCCCAAAGCAAGAGTTTAAAAGTTAAATAAGGTTCTTTCTTACTGTTGCTTGAAGATCAATTCAGACACCATTCCTTTTTCGGGCAGAGCACTGTATACAGCCATATAGGTCAGAAATAAATGTTGAGAAAACACTGAAAGAACTATATTCCTAAGTATCCTTTCATCCCTAAAATACAGCCATGCCATCAAAAACTGTCTACATTGTATGGGAATAAAACCCTAACCCTAGCTTCGGGTTTTGCTAGTTAGGGTTAGGGTTCAAATATTTCTCAAAGACAACTATCTCAATATTCCACTCATTTGACTGGAAAATTTGCTTCTCTGAATCAAAGTATGAGTCTGAAAAGACAATACAACAGTGCCAAAACCAAATTAGTGTGTCAGGAATGGTCAACTTAATTGTTGAAAGGTATTCTTTCATTGGAAATTTTCTGCTGAACGGAGTGCTGAATGAATGAACGTTTAGGCTTAAGTTGCCTAAAAGTCCGAAACAACTAATACATTTTGGCTTTGTCTATTAATATGCCTGTGATTTCAAAGCCTATGGCAAGAGTTTAAAAGTTAAATCAGGTTCTTTCTTACTGTTGCTTGTAGATCAATTCAGACACCATTCCTTTTTGGGGCAGAGTACTGTATACAGCCATATAGGTCAGAAAAAAATGTTGAGAAAACATTGAAAGAACTACATTCCTAAGTATCCTTTTAGCCCTAAAACACAGCCATACCATCAAAAACTGTCTACATTGTATGGGAATAAAACCCTAACCCTAGCTTCGGGTTTTGCTAGTTAGGGTTAGGGTTCAAATATTTCTCAAAGACAACTATCTCAATATTCCACTCATTTGACTGGAAAATTTGCTTCTCTGAATCAAAGTATGAGTTTGAAAAGACAATAAAACAGTGCCAAAACCAAATTAGTGTGTCAGGAAGGGTCAACGTAATTGTTGAAAGGTATTCTTTCATTGGAAATTTTGTGTTGAACGGAGTGCTGAATGAATGAACATTTAGGCTTAATTGCCTAAAAGTCCGAAACAACTAATACATTTTGGCTTTGTCATTAATATTCCTGTGATTTCAAAGCCCAAAGCAAGAGTTTAAAAGTTAAAAAGGTTCTTTCTTACTGTTGCTTGTAGATTAATTCAGACACCATTCCTTTTTCGGGCAGAGCACTGTATACAGCCATATAGGTCAGAAAAAAATGTTGAGAAAACATTGATAGAACAACATTCCTAAGTATCCTTTCAGCCCTAAAACACAGCCATGCCATCAAAAACTGTCTACATTGTATGGGAATAAAACCCTAACCCTAGCTTCGGGTTTTGCTAGTTAGGGTTAGGGTTCAAATATTTCTCAAAGACAACTATCTCAATATTCCACTCATTTGACTGGAAAATTTGCTTCTCTGAATCAAAGTATGAGTCTGAAAAGAC
This sequence comes from Atractosteus spatula, assembly GCF_055471065.1. Classification (NCBI taxonomy): domain Eukaryota; kingdom Metazoa; phylum Chordata; class Actinopteri; order Semionotiformes; family Lepisosteidae; genus Atractosteus; species Atractosteus spatula. The sequence continues at coordinate 143,433 of NW_028296653.1, read as the reverse complement.
AATACAACAGTGCCAAAACCAAATTAGTGTGTCAGGAATGGTCAACTTAATTGTTGAAAGGTATTCTTTCATTGGAAATTTTGTTGAACGGAGTGCTGAATGAATGAACGTTTAGGCTTAAGTTGCCTAAAAGTCCGAAACAACTAATACATTTTGGCTTTGTCTATTAATATGCCTATGATTTCAAAGCCCAAAGCAAGAGTTTAAAAGTTAAATATAGTTCGTTCTTACTGTTGCTTGTAGATCAATTCAGACACCATTCCTTTTTCGGGCAGAGCACTGTATACAGCCATATAGATTAGAAAAAAATGTTGAGAAAACATTGAAAGAACAACATTCCTAAGTATCCTTTCAGCCCTAAAACACAGCCATGCCATCAAAAACTGTCTACATTGTATGGGAATAAAACCCTAACCCTAGCATCGGGTTTTGCTAGTTAGGGTTAGGGTTCAAATATTTCTCAAAGACAACTATCTCAATATTCCACTCATTTAACTGGAAAATTTGCTTCTCTGAATCAAAGTATGAGTCTGAAAAGACAATAAAACAGTGCCAAAACCAAATTAGTGTGTCAGGAATGGTCAACGTAATTGTTGAAAGGTATTCTTTCATTGGAAATTTTGTGTTGAACGGAGTGCTGAATGAATGAACATTTAGGCTTAATTGCCTAAAAGTCCGAAACAACTAATACATTTTGGCTTTGTCTTTTAATATGCCTGTGATTTCAAAGCCCAAAGCAAGAGATTAAAAGTTAAATATGGTTCTTTCTTACTGTTGCTTGTAGATTAATTCAGACGCTATTCCTTTTTCGGGCAGAGCACTGTATACAGCCATATAGGTCAGAAAAAAAATGTTGAGAAAACATTGAAAGAACAACATTCCTAAGTATCCTTTCAGCCCTAAAACACAGCCATGCCATCAAAAACTGTCTACATTGTATGGGAATAAAACCCTAACCATAGCTTCGGGTTTTGCTAGTTAGGGTTAGGGTTCAAATATTTCTCAAAGACAACTATCTCAATATTCCACTCATTTGACTGGAAAATTTGCTTCTCTGAATCAAAGTATGAGTCTGAAAAGACAATACAACAGTGCCAAAACCAAATTAGTTTGTCAGGAATTGTCAACTTAATTGTTGAAAGGTATTCTTTCATTGGAAATTTTGTGTTGAACGGAGTGCTGAATGAATGAACGTTTAGGCTTAAGTTGCCTAAAAGTCCGAAACAACTAATACATTTTGGCTTTGTCTATTAATATGCCTATGATTTCAAAGCCCAAAGCAAGAGTTTAAAAGTTAAATATAGTTCGTTCTTACTGTTGCTTGTAGATCAATTCAGACACCATTCCTTTTTCGGGCAGAGCACTGTATACAGCCATATAGATTAGAAAAAAATGTTGAGAAAACATTGAAAGAACAACATTCCTAAGTATCCTTTCAGCCCTAAAACACAGCCATGCCATCAAAAACTGTCTACATTGTATGGGAATAAAACCCAAACCCTAGCTTCGGGTTTTGCTAGTTAGGGTTAGGGTTCAAATATTTCTCAAAGACAACTATCTCAATATTCCACTCATTTAACTGGAAGATTTGCTTCTCTGAATCAAAGTATGAGTCTGAAAAGACAATAAAACAGTGCCAAAACCAAATTAGTGTGTCAGGAATGGTCAACGTAATTGTTGAAAGGTATTCTTTCATTGGAAATTTTGTGTTGAACGGAGTGCTGAATGAATGAACATTTAGGCTTAATTGCCTAAAAGTCCGAAACAACTAATACATTTTGGCTTTGTCTTTTAATATGCCTGTGATTTCAAAGCCCAAAGCAAGAGATTAAAAGTTAAATATGGTTCTTTCTTACTGTTGCTTGTAGATTAATTCAGACGCTATTCCTTTTTCGGGCAGAGCACTGTATACAGCCATATAGGTCAGAAAAAAAATGTTGAGAAAACATTGAAAGAACAACATTCCTAAGTATCCTTTCAGCCCTAAAACACAGCCATGCCATCAAAAACTGTCTACATTGTATGGGAATAAAACCCTAACCCTAGCTTCGGGTTTTGCTAGTTAGGGTTAGGGTTCAAATATTTCTCAAAGACAACTATCTCAATATTCCACTCATTTGACTGGAAAATTTGCTTCTCTGAATCAAAGTATGAGTCTGAAAAGACAATACAACAGTGCCAAAACCAAATTAGTGTGTCAGGAATTGTCAACTTAATTGTTGAAAGGTATTCTTTCATTGGAAATTTTGTGTTGAACGGAGTGCTGAATGAATGAACGTTTAGGCTTAAGTTGCCTAAAAGTCCGAAACAACTAATACATTTTGGCTTTGTCTATTAATATGCCTGTGATTTCAAAGCCCAAAGCAAGAGTTTAAAAGTTAAATAAGGTTCTTTCTTACTGTTGCTTGTAGATCAATTCAGACACCATTCCTTTTTCGGGCAGAGCACTGTATACAGCCTTATAGGTCAGAAAAAAATGTTGAGAAAACATTGAAAGAACAACATTCATAAGTATCCTTTAAGCCCTAAAAGACAGCCATGCCATCAAAAACTGTCTACATTGTATGGGAATAAAACCTTAACCCTAGCTTCGGGTTTTGCTAGTTAGGGTTAGGGTTCAAATATTTCTCAAAGACAACTATCTCAATATTCCACTCATTTGACTGGAAAATTTGCTTCTCTGAATCAAAGTATTTGTCTGAAAAGACAATACAACAGTGCCAAAACCAAATTAGTGTGTCAGTAATGGTCAACTTAATTGTTGAAAGGTATTCTTTCATTGGAAATTTTGTGTTGAACGGAGTGCTGAATGAATGAACATTTAGGCTTAATTGCCTAAAAGTCCGAAACAACTAATACATTTTGGCTTTGTCTATTAATATGCCTGTGATTTCAAAGCCCAAAGCAAGAGATTAAAAGTTAAATATGGTTCTTTCTTACTGTTGCTTGTAGATCAATTCAGACACCATTCCTTTTTCGGGCAGAGCACTGTATACAGCCATATAGGTCAGAAAAAAATGTTGAGAAAACACTGAAAGAACTACATTCCTAAGTATACTTTTAGCCCTAAAACACAGCCATACCATCAAAAACTGTCTACATTGTATGGGAATAAAACCTTAACGCTAGCTTCGGGTTTTGCTAGTTAGGGTTAGGGTTCAAATATTTCTCAAAGACAACTATCTCAATATTCCACTCATTTGACTGGAAAATTTGCTTCTCTGAATCAAAGTATGAGTCTGAAAAGACAATACAACAGTGCCAAAACCAAATTAGTGTGTCAGGAATTGTCAACTTAATTGTTGAAAGGTATTCTTTCATTGGAAATTTTGTGTTGAACGGAGTGTTGAATGAATGAACGTTTAGGCTTAAGTTGCCTAAAAGTCCGAAACAACTAATACATTTTGGCTTTGTCTATTAAAATGCCTGTGATATCAAAGCCCAAAGCAAGAGTTTAAAAGTTAAATATGGTTCTTTCTTACTGTTGCTTGTAGATCAATTGAGACACCATTCCTTTTTCGGGCAGAGCACTGTATACAGCCATATAGGTCAGAAAAAAATGTTGAGAAAACATTGAAAGAACTACATTCCTAAGTATCCTTTTAGCCCTAAAACACAGCCATACCATCAAAAACTGTCTACATTGTATGGGAATAAAACCCTAACCCTAGCTTCGGGTTTTGCTAGTTAGGGTTAGGTTTCAAATATTTCTCAATGACAACTATCTCAATATTCCACTCATTTGACTGGAAAATTTGCTTCTCTGAATCAAAGTATGAGTTTGAAAAGACAATACAACAGTGCCAAAACCAAATTAGTGTGTCAGGAATGGTCAACGTAATTGTTGAAAGGTATTCTTTCATTGGAAATTTTGTGTTGAACGGAGTGCTGAATGAATGAACATTTAGGCTAAAGTTGCCTAAAAGTCCGAAACAACTAATACATTTTGGCTTTGTCTATTAATATGCCTATGATTTCAAAGCCCAAAGCAAGAGTTTAAAAGTTAAATATAGTTCTTTCTTACTGTTGCTTGTAGATCAATTCAGACACCATTCCTTTTTCGGGCAGAGCACTGTATACAGCCATATAGATCAGAAAAAAATGTTGAGAAAACATTGAAAGAACAACATTCCTAAGTATCCTTTCAGCCCTAAAACACAGCCATGCCATCAAAAACTGTCTACATTGTATGGGAATAAAACCCTAACCCTAGCATCGGGTTTTGCTAGTTAGGGTTAGGGTTCAAATATTTCTCAAAGACAACTATCTCAATATTCCACTCATTTGACTGGAAAATTTGCTTCTCTGAATCAAAGTATGAGTCTGAAAAGACAATACAACAGTGCCAAAACCAAATTAGTGTGTCAGGAATGGTCAACGTAATTGTTGAAAGGTATTCTTTCATTGGAAATTTTGTGTTGAACGGAGTGCTGAATGAATGAACATTTAGGCTTAATTGCCTAAAAGTCCGAAACAACTAATACATTTTGGCTTTGTCTTTTAATATGCCTGTGATTTCAAAGCCCAAAGCAAGAGATTAAAAGTTAAATATGGTTCTTTCTTACTGTTGCTTGTAGATTAATTCAGACACCATTCTTTTTTCGGGCAGAGCACTGTATACAGCCATATAGGTCAGAAAAAAAATGTTGAGAAAACATTGAAAGAACAACATTCCTAAGTATCCTTTCAGCCCTAAAACACAGCCATGCCATCAAAAACTGTCTACATTGTATGGGAATAAAACCCTAACCCTAGCTTCGGGTTTTGCTAGTTAGGGTTAGGTTTCAAATATTTCTCAATGACAACTATCTCAATATTCCACTCATTTGACTGGAAAATTTGCTTCTCTGAATCAAAGTATGAGTTTGAAAAGACAATACAACAGTGCCAAAACCAAATTAGTGTGTCAGGAATGGTCAACGTAATTGTTGAAAGGTATTCATTCATTGGAAATTTTGTGTTGAACGGAGTGCTGAATGAATGAACATTTAGGCTTAATTGCCTAAAAGTCCGAAACAACTAATACATTTTGGCTTTGTCTTTTAATATGCCTGTGATTTCAAAGCCCAAAGCAAGAGATTAAAAGTTAAATATGGTTCTTTCTTACTGTTGCTTGTAGATTAATTCAGACACCATTCCTTTTTCGGGCAGAGCACTGTATACAGCCATATAGGTCAGAAAAAAAATGTTGAGAAAACATTGAAAGAACAACATTCCTAAGTATCCTTTCAGCCCTAAAACACAGCCATGCCATCAAAAACTGTCTACATTGTATGGGAATAAAACCCTAACCCTAGCTTCGGGTTTTGCTAGTTAGGGTTAGGGTTCAAATATTTCTCAAAGACAACTATCTCAATATTCCACTCATTTGACTGGAAAATTTGCTTCTCTGAATCAAAGTATGAGTCTGAAAAGACAATACAACAGTGCCAAAACCAAATTAGTGTGTCAGGAATTGTCAACTTAATTGTTGAAAGGTATTCTTTCATTGGAAATTTTGTGTTGAACGGAGTGCTGAATGAATGAACGTTTAGGCTTAAGTTGCCTAAAAGTCCGAAACAACTAATACATTTTGGCTTTGTCTATTAATATGCCTGTGATTTCAAAGCCCAAAGCAAGAGTTTAAAAGTTAAATAAGGTTCTTTCTTACTGTTGCTTGTAGATCAATTCAGACACCATTCCTTTTTCGTGCAGAGCACTGTATACAGCCATATAGGTCAGAAAAAAATGTTGAGAAAACATTGAAAGAACAACATTCCTAAGTATCCTTTCAGCCCTAAAACACAGCCATGCCATCAAAAACTGTCTACATTGTATGGGAATAAAACCCAAACCCTAGCTTCGGGTTTTGCTAGTTAGGGTTAGGGTTCAAATATTTCTCAAAGACAACTATCTCAATATTCCACTCATTTGACTGGAAAATTTGCTTCTCTGAATCAAAGTATGAGTCTGAAAAGACAATACAACAGTGCCAAAACCAAATTAGTGTGTCAGGAAGGGTCAACTTAATTGTTGAAAGGTATTCTTTCATTGGAAATTTTGTGTTGAACGGAGTGCTGAATGAATGAACATTTAGGCATAATTGCCTAAAAGTCCGAAACAACTAATACATTTTGGCTTTGTCTATTAATATGCCTGTGATTTCAAAGCCCAAAGCAAGAGATTAAAAGTTAAATATGGTTCTTTCTTACTGTTGCTTGTAGATCAATTCAGACACCATTCCTTTTTCGGGCAGAGCACTGTATACAGCCTTATAGGTCAGAAAAAAATGTTGAGAAAACATTGAAAGAACAACATTCCTAAGTATCCTTTCAGCCCTAAAACACAGCCATGCCATCAAAAACTGTCTACATTGTATGGGAATAAAACCCTAACCCTAGCATCGGGTTTTGCTAGTTAGGGTTAGGGTTCAAATATTTCTCAAAGACAACTATCTCAATATTCCACTCATTTGACTGGAAAATTTGCTTCTCTGAATCAAAGTATGAGTCTGAAAAGACAATACAACAGTGCCAAAACCAAATTAGTGTGTCAGGAATGGTCAACTTAATTGTTGAAAGGTATTCTTTCATTGGAAATTTTGTGTTGAACGGAGTGCTGAATGAATGAACGTTTAGGCTTAATTGCCTCAAAGTCCGAAACAACTAATACATTTTGGCTTTGTCTATTAATATGCCTGTGATTTCAAAGCCCAAAGCAAGAGTTTAAAAGTTAAATAAGGTTCTTTCTTACTGTTGCTTGTAGATCAATTCAGACACCATTCCTTTTTCGGGCAGAGCACTGTATACAGCCATATAGGTCAGAAAAATATGTTGAGAAAACATTGAAAGAACTACTTTCCTAAGTATCCTTTTAGCCCTAAAACACAGCCATACCATCAAAAACTGTCTGCATTGTATGGGAATAAAACCCTAACCCTAGCTTCGGGTTTTGCTAGTTAGGGTTAGGGTTCAAATATTTCTCAAAGACAACTATCTCAATATTCCACTCATTTAACTGGAAAATTTGCTTCTCTGAATCAAAGTATGAGTTTGAAAAGACAATACAACAGTGCCAAAACCAAATTAGTGTGTCAGGAATGGTCAACGTAATTGTTGAAAGGTATTCTTTCATTGGAAATTTTGTGTTGAACGGAGTGCTGAATGAATGAACATTTAGGCTTAATTGCCTAAAAGTCCGAAACAACTAATACATTTTGGCTTTGTCTTTTAATATGCCTGTGATTTCAAAGCCCAAAGCAAGAGATTAAAAGTTAAATATGGTTCTTTCTTACTGTTGCTTGTAGATTAATTCAGACACCATTCCTTTTTCGGGCAGAGCACTGTATACAGCCATATAGGTCAGAAAAAAAATGTTGAGAATACATTGAAAGAACAACATTCCTAAGTATCCTTTCAGCCCTAAAACACAGCCATGCCATCAAAAACTGTCTACATTGTATGGGAATAAAACCCTAACCCTAGCTTCGGGTTTTGCTAGTTAGGGTTAGGGTTCAAATATTTCTCAAAGACAACTATCTCAATATTCCACTCATTTGACTGGAAAATTTGCTTCTCTGAATCAAAGTATGAGTCTGAAAAGACAATACAACAGTGCCAAAACCAAATTAGTGTGTCAGGAATTGTCAACTTAATTGTTGAAAGGTATTCTTTCATTGGAAATTTTGTGTTGAACGGAGTGCTGAATGAATGAACGTTTAGGCTTAAGTTGCCTAAAAGTCCGAAACAACTAATACATTTTGGCTTTGTCTATTAAAATGCCTGTGATTTCAAAGCCCAAAGCAAGAGTTTAAAAGTTAAATATGGTTCTTTCTTACTGTTGCTTGTAGATCAATTGAGACACCATTCCTTTTTCGGGCAGAGCACTGTATACAGCCATATAGGTCAGAAAAAAATGTTGAGAAAACATTGAAAGAACAACATTCCTAAGTATCCTTTCAGCCCTAAAACACAGCCATGCCATCAAAAACTGTCTACATTGTATGGGAATAAAACCCAAACCCTAGCTTCGGGTTTTGCTAGTTAGGGTTAGGGTTCAAATATTTCTCAAAGACAACTATCTCAATATTCCACTCATTTGACTGGAAAATTTGCTTCTCTGAATCAAAGTATGAGTCTGAAAAGACAATACAACAGTGCCAAAACCAAATTAGTGTGTCAGGAAGGGTCAACTTAATTGTTGAAAGGTATTCTTTCATTGGAAATTTTGTGTTGAACGGAGTGCTGAATGAATGAACATTTAGGCATAATTGCCTAAAAGTCCGAAACAACTAATACATTTTGGCTTTGTCTATTAATATGCCTGTGATTTCAAAGCCCAAAGCAATAGATTAAAAGTTAAATATGGTTCTTTCTTACTGTTGCTTGTAGATCAATTCAGACACCATTCCTTTTTCGGGCAGAGCACTGTATACAGCCTTATAGGTCAGAAAAAAATGTTGAGAAAACATTGAAAGAACAACATTCCTAAGTATCCTTTCAGCCCTAAAACACAGCCATGCCATCAAAAACTGTCTACATTGTATGGGAATAAAACCCAAACCCTAGCTTCGGGTTTTGCTAGTTAGGGTTAGGGTTCAAATATTTCTCAATGACAACTATCTCAATATTCCACTCATTTGACTGGAAAATTTGCTTCTCTGAATCAAAGTATGAGTTTGAAAAGACAATACAACAGTGCCAAAACCAAATTAGTGTGTCAGGAATGGTCAACGTAATTGTTGAAAGGTATTCTTTCATTGGAAATGTTGTGTTGAACGGAGTGCTGAATGAATGAACATTTAGGCTTAATTGCCTAAAAGTCCGAAACAACTAATACATTTTGGCTTTGTCTATTAATATGCCTGTGATTTCAAAGCCCAAAGCAAGAGTTTAAAAGTTAAATATGGTTCTTTCTTACTGTTGCTTGTAGATTAATTCAGACACCATTCCTTTTTCGGGCAGAGCACTGTATACAGCCATATAGGTCAGAAAAAAAATGTTGAGAAAACATTGAAAGAACAACATTCCTAAGTATCCTTTCAGCCCTAAAACACAGCCATGCCATCAAAAACTGTCTACATTGTATGGGAATAAAACCCTATCCCTAGCTTCGGGTTTTGCTAGTTAGGGTTAGGGTTCAAATATTTCTCAAAGACAACTATCTCAATATTCCACTCATTTGACTGGAAAATTTCCTTCTCTGAATCAAAGTATGAGTCTGAAAAGACAATACAACAGTGCCAAAACCAAATTAGTGTGTCAGGAATTGTCAACTTAATTGTTGAAAGGTATTCTTTCATTGGAAATTTTGTGTTGAACGGAGTGCTGAATGAATGAACATTTAGGCTTAATTGCCTAAAAGTCCGAAACAACTAATACATTTTGGCTTTGTCTATTAATATGCCTGTGATTTCAAAGCCCAAAGCAAGAGTTTAAAAGTTAAATATGGTTCTTTCTTACTGTTGCTTGTAGATCAATTCAGACACCATTCCTTTTTCGGGCAGAGCACTGTATACAGCCATATAGGTCAGAAAAAAATGTTGAGAAAACATTGAAAGAACAACATTCCTAAGTATCCTTTCAGCCCTAAAACACAGCCATGCCATCAAAAACTGTCTACATTGTATGGGAATAAAACCCAAACCCTAGCTTCGGGTTTTGCTAGTTAGGGTTAGGGTTCAAATATTTCTCAAAGACAACTATCTCAATATTCCACTCATTTGACTGGAAAATTTGCTTCTCTGAATCAAAGTATGAGTTTGAAAAGACAATACAACAGTGCCAAAACCAAATTAGTGTGTCAGGAAGGGTCAACTTAATTGTTGAAAGGTATTCTTTCATTGGAAATTTTGTGTTGAACGGAGTGCTGAATGAATGAACATTTAGGCTAAAGTTGCCTAAAAGTCCGAAACAACTAATACATTTTGGCTTTGTCTATTAATATGCCTATGATTTCAAAGCCCAAAGCAAGAGTTTAAAAGTTAAATATAGTTCTTTCTTACTGTTGCTTGTAGATCAATTCAGACACCATTCCTTTTTCGTGCAGAGCACTGTATACAGCCATATAGGTCAGAAAAAAATGTTGAGAAAACATTGAAAGAACAACATTCCTAAGTATCCTTTCAGCCCTAAAACACAGCCATGCCATCAAAAACTGTCTACATTGTATGGGAATAAAACCCAAACCCTAGCTTCGGGTTTTGCTAGTTAGGGTTAGGGTTCAAATATTTCTCAAAGACAACTATCTCAATATTCCACTCATTTGACTGGAAAATTTGCTTCTCTGAATCAAAGTATGAGTCTGAAAAGACAATACAACAGTGCCAAAACCAAATTAGTGTGTCAGGAAGGGTCAACTTAATTGTTGAAAGGTATTCTTTCATTGGAAATTTTGTGTTGAACGGAGTGCTGAATGAATGAACATTTAGGCATAATTGCCTAAAAGTCCGAAACAACTAATACATTTTGGCTTTGTCTATTAATATGCCTGTGATTTCAAAGCCCAAAGCAATAGATTAAAAGTTAAATATGGTTCTTTCTTACTGTTGCTTGTAGATCAATTCAGACACCATTCCTTTTTCGGGCAGAGCACTGTATACAGCCTTATAGGTCAGAAAAAAATGTTGAGAAAACATTGAAAGAACAACATTCCTAAGTATCCTTTCAGCCCTAAAACACAGCCATGCCATCAAAAACTGTCTACATTGTATGGGAATAAAACCCAAACCCTAGCTTCGGGTTTTGCTAGTTAGGGTTAGGGTTCAAATATTTCTCAAAGACAACTATCTCAATATTCCACTCATTTGACTGGAAAATTTGCTTCTCTGAATCAAAGTATGAGTTTGAAAAGACAATACAACAGTGCCAAAACCAAATTAGTGTGTCAGGAATGGTCAACGTAATTGTTGAAAGGTATTCTTTCATTGGAAATTTTGTGTTGAACGGAGTGCTGAATGAATGAACATTTAGGCTTAATTGCCTAAAAGTCCGAAACAACTAATACATTTTGGCTTTGTCTATTAATATGCCTGTGATTTCAAAGCCCAAAGCAAGAGTTTAAAAGTTAAATATGGTTCTTTCTTACTGTTGCTTGTAGATTAATTCAGACACCATTCCTTTTTCGGGCAGAGCACTGTATACAGCCATATAGGTCAGAAAAAAAATGTTGAGAAAACATTGAAAGAACAACATTCCTAAGTATCCTTTCAGCCCTAAAACACAGCCATGCCATCAAAAACTGTCTACATTGTATGGGAATAAAACCCTATCCCTAGCTTCGGGTTTTGCTAGTTAGGGTTAGGGTTCAAATATTTCTCAAAGACAACTATCTCAATATTCCACTCATTTGACTGGAAAATTTGCTTCTCTGAATCAAAGTATGAGTCTGAAAAGACAATACAACAGTGCCAAAACCAAATTAGTGTGTCAGGAATTGTCAACTTAATTGTTGAAAGGTATTCTTTCATTGGAAATTTTGTGTTGAACGGAGTGCTGAATGAATGAACATTTAGGCTTAATTGCCTAAAAGTCCGAAACAACTAATACATTTTGGCTTTGTCTATTAATATGCCTGTGATTTCAAAGCCCAAAGCAAGAGTTTAAAAGTTAAATATGGTTCTTTCTTACTGTTGCTTGTAGATCAATTCAGACACCATTCCTTTTTCGGGCAGAGCACTGTATACAGCCATATAGGTCAGAAAAAAATGTTGAGAAAACATTGAAAGAACAACATTCCTAAGTATCCTTTCAGCCCTAAAACACAGCCATGCCATCAAAAACTGTCTACATTGTATGGGAATAAAACCCAAACCCTAGCTTCGGGTTTTGCTAGTTAGGGTTAGGGTTCAAATATTTCTCAAAGACAACTATCTCAATATTCCACTCATTTGACTGGAAAATTTGCTTCTCTGAATCAAAGTATGAGTTTGAAAAGACAATACAACAGTGCCAAAACCAAATTAGTGTGTCAGGAATTGTCAACTTAATTGTTGAAAGGTATTCTTTCATTGGAAATTTTGTGTTGAACGGAGTGCTGAATGAATGAACATTTAGGCTTAATTGCCTAAAAGTCCGAAACAACTAATACATTTTGGCTTTGTCTATTAATATGCCTGTGATTTCAAAGCCCAAAGCAAGAGTTTAAAAGTTAAATATGGTTCTTTCTTACTGTTGCTTGTAGATTAATTCAGACACCATTCCTTTTTCGGGCATAGCACTGTATACAGCCATATAGGTCAGAAAAAAAATGTTGAGAAAACATTGAAAGAACAACATTCCTAAGTATCCTTTCAGCCCTAAAACACAGCCATGCCATCAAAAACTGTCTACATTGTATGGGAATAAAACCCTATCCCTAGCTTCGGGTTTTGCTAGTTAGGGTTAGGGTTCAAATATTTCTCAAAGACAACAATCTCAATATTCCACTCATTTGACTGGAAAATTTGCTTCTCTGAATCAAAGTATGAGTCTGAAAAGACAATACAACAGTGCCAAAACCAAATTAGTGTGTCAGGAATTGTCAACTTAATTGTTGAAAGGTATTCTTTCATTGGAAATTTTGTGTTGAACGGAGTGCTGAATGAATGAACATTTAGGCTTAATTGCCTAAAAGTCCGAAACAACTAATACATTTTGGCTTTGTCTATTAATATGCCTGTGATTTCAAAGCCCAAAGCAAGAGTTTAAAAGTTAAATATGGTTCTTTCTTACTGTTGCTTGTAGATCAATTCAGACACCATTCCTTTTTCGGGCAGAGCACTGTATACAGCCATATAGGTCAGAAAAAAATGTTGAGAAAACATTGAAAGAACAACATTCCTAAGTATCCTTTCAGCCCTAAAACACAGCCATGCCATCAAAAACTGTCTACATTGTATGGGAATAAAACCCAAACCCTAGCTTCGGGTTTTGCTAGTTAGGGTTAGGGTTCAAATATTTCTCAAAGACAACTATCTCAATATTCCACTCATTTGACTGGAAAATTTGCTTCTCTGAATCAAAGTATGAGTCTGAAAAGACAATACAACAGTGCCAAAACCAAATTAGTGTGTCAGGAAGGGTCAACTTAATTGTTGAAAGGTATTCTTTCATTGGAAATTTTGTGTTGAACGGAGTGCTGAATGAATGAACATTTAGGCTTAATTGCCTAAAAGTCCGAAACAACTAATACATTTTGGCTTTGTCTATTAATATGCCTGTGATTTCAAAGCCCAAAGCAAGAGTTTAAAAGTTAAATATGGTTCTTTCTTACTGTTGCTTGTAGATTAATTCAGACACCATTCCTTTTTCGGGCAGAGCACTGTATACAGCCATATAGGTCAGAAAAAAAATGTTGAGAAAACATTGAAAGAACAACATTCCTAAGTATCCTTTCAGCCCTAAAACACAGCCATGCCATCAAAAACTGTCTACATTGTATGGGAATAAAACCCTATCCCTAGCTTCGGGTTTTGCTAGTTAGGGTTAGGGTTCAAATATTTCTCAAAGACAACTATCTCAATATTCCACTCATTTGACTGGAAAATTTGCTTCTCTGAATCAAAGTATGAGTCTGAAAAGACAATACAACAGTGCCAAAACCAAATTAGTGTGTCAGGAATGGTCAACGTAATTGTTGAAAGGTATTCTTTCATTGGAAATTTTGTGTTGAACGGAGTGCTGAATGAATGAACGTTTAGGCTTAAGTTGCCTAAAAGTCCGAAACAACTAATACATTTTGGCTTTGTCTATTAAAATGCCTGTGATTTCAAAGCCCAAAGCAAGAGTTTAAAAGTTAAATATGGTTCTTTCTTACTGTTGCTTGTAGATCAACTGAGACACCATTCCTTTTTCGGGCAGAGCACTGTATACAGCCATATAGGTTAGAAAAAAATGTTGAGAAAACATTGAAAGAACTACATTCCTAAGTATCCTTTTAGCCCTAAAACACAGCCATACCATCAAAAACTGTCTACATTGTATGGGAATAAAACCCTAACCCTAGCTTCGGGTTTTGCTAGTTAGGGTTAGGGTTCAAATATTTCTCAATGACAACTATCTCAATATTCCACTCATTTGACTGGAAAATTTGCTTCTCTGAATCAAAGTATGAGTTTGAAAAGACAATACAACAGTGCCAAAACCAAATTAGTGTGTCAGGAATGGTCAACGTAATTGTTGAAAGGTATTCTTTCATTGGAAATTTTGTGTTGAACGGAGTGCTGAATGAATGAACATTTAGGCTAAAGTTGCCTAAAAGTCCGAAACAACTAATACATTTTGGCTTTGTCTATTAATATGCCTATGATTTCAAAGCCCAAAGCAAGAGTTTAAAAGTTAAATATAGTTCTTTCTTACTGTTGCTTGTAGATCAATTCAGACACCATTCCTTTTTCGGGCAGAGCACTGTATACAGCCATATAGGTCAGAAAAAAATGTTGAGAAAACATTGAAAGAACAACATTCCTAAGTATCCTTTCAGCCCTAAAACACAGCCATGCCATCAAAAACTGTCTACATTGTATGGGAATAAAACCCAAACCCTAGCTTCGGGTTTTGCTAGTTAGGGTTATGGTTCAAATATTTCTCAAAGACAACTATCTCAATATTCCACTCATTTGACTGGAAAATTTGCTTCTCTGAATCAAAGTATGAGTCTGAAAAGACAATACAACAGTGCCAAAATCAAATTAGTGTGTCAGGAATGGTCAACTTAATTGTTGAAAGGTATTCTTTCATTGGAAATTTTGTGTTGAACGGAGTGCTGAATGAATGAACGTTTAGGCTTAAGTTGCCTAAAAGTCCGAAACAACTAATACATTTTGGCTTTGTCTATTAATATGCCTGTGATTTCAAAGCCCAAAGCAAGAGTTTAAAAGTTAAATAAGGTTCTTTCTTACTGTTGCTTGTAGATCAATTCAGACACCATTCCTTTTTCGGGCAGAGCACTGTATACAGCCTTATAGGTCAGAAAAAAATGTTGAGAAAACATTGAAAGAACAACATTCCTAAGTATCCTTTCAGCCCTAAAACACAGCCATGCCATCAAAAACTGTCTACATTGTATGGGAATAAAACCTTAACGGTAGCTTCGGGTTTTGCTAGTTAGGGTTAGGGTTCAAATATTTCTCAAAGACAACTATCTCAATATTCCACTCATTTGACTGGAAAATTTGCTTCTCTGAATCAAAGTATGAGTCTGAAAAGACAATACAACAGTGCCAAAACCAAATTAGTGTGTCAGGAATTGTCAACTTAATTGTTGAAAGGTATTCTTTCATTGGAAATTTTGTGTTGAACGGAGTGCTGAATGAATGAACGTTTAGGCTTAAGTTGCCTAAAAGTCCGAAACAACTAATACATTTTGGCTTTGTCTATTAAAATGCCTGTGATTTCAAAGCCCAAAGCAAGAGTTTAAAAGTTAAATATGGTTCTTTCTTACTGTTGCTTGTAGATCAATTGAGACACCATTCCTTTTTCGGGCAGAGCACTGTATACAGCCATATAGGTCAGAAAAAAATGTTGAGAAAACATTGAAAGAACTACATTCCTAAGTATCCTTTTAGCCCTAAAACACAGCCATACCATCAAAAACTGTCTACATTGTATGGGAATAAAACCCTAACCCTAGCTTCGGGTTTTGCTAGTTAGGGTTAGGGTTCAAATATTTCTCAATGACAACTATCTCAATATTCCACTCATTTGACTGGAAAATTTGCTTCTCTGAATCAAAGTATGAGTTTGAAAAGACAATACAACAGTGCCAAAACCAAATTAGTGTGTCAGGAATGGTCAACGTAATTGTTGAAAGGTATTCTTTCATTGGAAATTTTGTGTTGAACGGAGTGCTGAATGAATGAACATTTAGGCTAAAGTTGCCTAAAAGTCCGAAACAACTAATACATTTTGGCTTTGTCTATTAATATGCCTATGATTTCAAAGCCCAAAGCAAGAGTTTAAAAGTTAAATATAGTTCGTTCTTACTGTTGCTTGTAGATCAATTCAGACACCATTCCTTTTTCGGGCAGAGCACTGTATACAGCCATATAGATTAGAAAAAAATGTTGAGAAAACATTGAAAGAACAACATTCCTAAGTATCCTTTCAGCCCTAAAACACAGCCATGCCATCAAAAACTGTCTACATTGTATGGGAATAAAACCCTAACCCTAGCATCGGGTTTTGCTAGTTAGGGTTAGGGTTCAAATATTTCTCAAAGACAACTATCTCAATTTTCCACTCATTTAACTGGAAAATTTGCTTCTCTGAATCAAAGTATGAGTCTGAAAAGACAATAAAACAGTGCCAAAACCAAATTAGTGTGTCAGGAATGGTCAACGTAATTGTTGAAAGGTATTCTTTCATTGGAAATTTTGTGTTGAACGGAGTGCTGAATGAATGAACATTTAGGCTTAATTGCCTAAAAGTCCGAAACAACTAATACATTTTGGCTTTGTCTTTTAATATGCCTGTGATTTCAAAGCCCAAAGCAAGAGATTAAAAGTTAAATATGGTTCTTTCTTACTGTTGCTTGTAGATTAATTCAGACGCTATTCCTTTTTCGGGCAGAGCACTGTATACAGCCATATAGGTCAGAAAAAAAATGTTGAGAAAACATTGAAAGAACAACATTCCTAAGTATCCTTTCAGCCCTAAAACACAGCCATGCCATCAAAAACTGTCTACATTGTATGGGAATAAAACCCTAACCCTAGCTTCGGGTTTTGCTAGTTAGGGTTAGGGTTCAAATATTTCTCAAAGACAACTATCTCAATATTCCACTCATTTGACTGGAAAATTTGCTTCTCTGAATCAAAGTATGAGTCTGAAAAGACAATACAACAGTGCCAAAACCAAATTAGTGTGTCAGGAATTGTCAACTTAATTGTTGAAAGGTATTCTTTCATTGGAAATTTTGTGTTGAACGGAGTGCTGAATGAATGAACGTTTAGGCTTAAGTTGCCTAAAAGTCCGAAACAACTAATACATTTTGGCTTTGTCTATTAAAATGCCTGTGATTTCAAAGCCCAAAGCAAGAGTTTAAAAGTTAAATATGGTTCTTTCTTACTGTTGCTTGTAGATCAACTGAGACACCATTCCTTTTTCGGGCAGAGCACTGTATACAGCCATATAGGTTAGAAAAAAATGTTGAGAAAACATTGAAAGAACTACATTCCTAAGTATCCTTTTAGCCCTAAAACACAGCCATACCATCAAAAACTGTCTACATTGTATGGGAATAAAACCCTAACCCTAGCTTCGGGTTTTGCTAGTTAGGGTTAGGGTTCAAATATTTCTCAATGACAACTATCTCAATATTCCACTCATTTGACTGGAAAATTTGCTTCTCTGAATCAAAGTATGAGTTTGAAAAGACAATACAACAGTGCCAAAACCAAATTAGTGTGTCAGGAATGGTCAACGTAATTGTTGAAAGGTATTCTTTCATTGGAAATTTTGTGTTGAACGGAGTGCTGAATGAATGAACATTTAGCCTAAAGTTGCCTAAAAGTCCGAAACAACTAATACATTTTGGCTTTGTCTATTAATATGCCTATGATTTCAAAGCCCAAAGCAAGAGTTTAAAAGTTAAATATAGTTCGTTCTTACTGTTGCTTGTAGATCAATTCAGACACCATTCCTTTTTCGGGCAGAGCACTGTATACAGCCATATAGATTAGAAAAAAATGTTGAGAAAACATTGAAAGAACAACATTCCTAAGTATCCTTTCAGCCCTAAAACACAGCCATGCCATCAAAAACTGTCTACATTGTATGGGAATAAAACCCAAACCCTAGCTTCGGGTTTTGCTAGTTAGGGTTAGGGTTCAAATATTTCTCAAAGACAACTATCTCAATATTCCACTCATTTAACTGGAAGATTTGCTTCTCTGAATCAAAGTATGAGTCTGAAAAGACAATAAAACAGTGCCAAAACCAAATTAGTGTGTCAGGAATGGTCAACGTAATTGTTGAAAGGTATTCTTTCATTGAAAATTTTGTGTTGAACGGAGTGCTGAATGAATGAACATTTAGGCTTAATTGCCTAAAAGTCCGAAACAACTAATACATTTTGGCTTTGTCTTTTAATATGCCTGTGATTTCAAAGCCCAAAGCAAGAGATTAAAAGTTAAATATGGTTCTTTCTTACTGTTGCTTGTAGATTAATTCAGACGCTATTCCTTTTTCGGGCAGAGCACTGTATACAGCCATATAGGTCAGAAAAAAAATGTTGAGAAAACATTGAAAGAACAACATTCATAAGTATCCTTTCAGCCCTAAAAGACAGCCATGCCATCAAAAACTGTCTACATTGTATGGGAATAAAACCTTAACCCTAGCTTCGGGTTTTGCTAGTTAGGGTTAGGGTTCAAATATTTCTCAAAGACAACTATCTCAATATTCCACTCATTTGACTGGAAAATTTGCTTCTCTGAATCAAAGTATGAGTCTGAAAAGACAATACAACAGTGCCAAAACCAAATTAGTGTGTCAGGAATTGTCAACTTAATTGTTGAAAGGTATTCTTTCATTGGAAATTTTGTGTTGAACGGAGTGCTGAATGAATGAACGTTTAGGCTTAAGTTGCCTAAAAGTCCGAAACAACTAATACATTTTGGCTTTGTCTATTAAAATGCCTGTGATTTCAAAGCCCAAAGCAAGAGTTTAAAAGTTAAATATGGTTCTTTCTTACTGTTGCTTGTAGATCAACTGAGACACCATTCCTTTTTCGGGCAGAGCACTGTATACAGCCATATAGGTTAGAAAAAAATGTTGAGAAAACATTGAAAGAACTACATTCCTAAGTATCCTTTTAGCCCTAAAACACAGCCATACCATCAAAAACTGTCTACATTGTATGGGAATAAAACCCTAACCCTAGCTTCGGGTTTTGCTAGTTAGGGTTAGGGTTCAAATATTTCTCAATGACAACTATCTCAATATTCCACTCATTTGACTGGAAAATTTGCTTCTCTGAATCAAAGTATGAGTTTGAAAAGACAATACAACAGTGCCAAAACCAAATTAGTGTGTCAGGAATGGTCAACGTAATTGTTGAAAGGTATTCTTTCATTGGAAATTTTGTGTTGAACGGAGTGCTGAATGAATGAACATTTAGGCTAAAGTTGCCTAAAAGTCCGAAACAACTAATACATTTTGGCTTTGTCTATTAATATGCCTATGATTTCAAAGCCCAAAGCAAGAGTTTAAAAGTTAAATATAGTTCGTTCTTACTGTTGCTTGTAGATCAATTCAGACACCATTCCTTTTTCGGGCAGAGCACTGTATACAGCCATATAGATTAGAAAAAAATGTTGAGAAAACATTGAAAGAACAACATTCCTAAGTATCCTTTCAGCCCTAAAACACAGACATGCCATCAAAAACTGTCTACATTGTATGGGAATAAAACCCAAACCCTAGCTTCGGGTTTTGCTAGTTAGGGTTAGGGTTCAAATATTTCTCAAAGACAACTATCTCAATATTCGACTCATTTAACTGGAAGATTTGCTTCTCTGAATCAAAGTATGAGTCTGAAAAGACAATAAAACAGTGCCAAAACCAAATTAGTGTGTCAGGAATGGTCAACGTAATTGTTGAAAGGTATTCTTTCATTGGAAATTTTGTGTTGAACGGAGTGCCGAATGAATGAACATTTAGGCTTAATTGCCTAAAAGTCCGAAACAACTAATACATTTTGGCTTTGTCTTTTAATATGCCTGTGATTTCAAAGCCCAAAGCAAGAGATTAAAAGTTAAATATGGTTCTTTCTTACTGTTGCTTGTAGATTAATTCAGACGCTATTCCTTTTTCGGGCAGAGCACTGTATACAGCCATATAGGTCAGAAAAAAAATGTTGAGAAAACATTGAAAGAACAACATTCATAAGTATCCTTTCAGCCCTAAAAGACAGCCATGCCATCAAAAACTGTCTACATTGTATGGGAATAAAACCTTAACCCTAGCTTCGGGTTTTGCTAGTTAGGGTTAGGGTTCAAATATTTCTCAAAGACAACTATCTCAATATTCCACTCATTTGACTGGAAAATTTGCTTCTCTGAATCAAAGTATGAGTCTGAAAAGACAATACAACAGTGCCAAAACCAAATTAGTGTGTCAGTAATGGTCAACTTAATTGTTGAAAGGTATTCTTTCATTGGAAATTTTGTGTTGAACGGAGTGCTGAATGAATGAACATTTAGGCTTAATTGCCTAAAAGTCCGAAACAACTAATACATTTTGGCTTTGTCTATTAATATGCCTGTGATTTCAAAGCCCAAAGCAAGAGATTAAAAGTTAAATATGGTTCTTTCTTACTGTTGCTTGTAGATCAATTCAGACACCATTCCTTTTTCGGGCAGAGCACTGTATACAGCCATATAGGTCAGAAAAAAAATGTTGAGAAAACATTGAAAGAACAACATTCATAAGTATCCTTTCAGCCCTAAAAGACAGCCATGCCATCAAAAACTGTCTACATTGTATGGGAATAAAACCTTAACCCTAGCTTCGGGTTTTGCTAGTTAGGGTTAGGGTTCAAATATTTCTCAAAGACAACTATCTCAATATTCCACTCATTTGACTGGAAAATTTGCTTCTCTGAATCAAAGTATGAGTCTGAAAAGACAATACAACAGTGCCAAAACCAAATTAGTGTGTCAGTAATGGTCAACTTAATTGTTGAAAGGTATTCTTTCATTGGAAATTTTGTGTTGAACGGAGTGCTGAATGAATGAACATTTAGGCTTAATTGCCTAAAAGTCCGAAACAACTAATACATTTTGGCTTTGTCTATTAATATGCCTGTGATTTCAAAGCCCAAAGCAAGAGATTAAAAGTTAAATATGGTTCTTTCTTACTGTTGCTTGTAGATCAATTCAGACACCATTCCTTTTTCGGGCAGAGCACTGTATACAGCCATATAGGTCAGAAAAAAATGTTGAGAAAACACTGAAAGAACTACATTCCTAAGTATACTTTTAGCCCTAAAACACAGCCATACCATCAAAAACTGTCTACATTGTATGGGAATAAAACCTTAACGCTAGCTTCGGGTTTTGCTAGTTAGGGTTAGGGTTCAAATATTTCTCAAAGACAACTATCTCAATATTCCACTCATTTGACTGGAAAATTTGCTTCTCTGAATCAAAGTATGAGTCTGAAAAGACAATACAACAGTGCCAAAACCAAATTAGTGTGTCAGGAATTGTCAACTTAATTGTTGAAAGGTATTCTTTCATTGGAAATTTTGTGTTGAACGGAGTGTTGAATGAATGAACGTTTAGGCTTAATTGCCTAAAAGTCCGAAACAACTAATACATTTTGGCTTTGTCTTTTAATATGCCTGTGATTTCAAAGCCCAAAGCAAGAGATTAAAAGTTAAATATGGTTCTTTCTTACTGTTGCTTGTAGATTAATTCAGACGCTATTCCTTTTTCGGGCAGAGCACTGTATACAGCCATATAGGTCAGAAAAAAAATGTTGAGAAAACATTGAAAGAACTACATTCCTAAGTATCCTTTCAGCCCTAAAACACAGCCATGCCATCAAAAACTGTCTACATTGTATGGGAATAAAACCCTAACCCTAGCTTCGGGTTTTGCTAGTTAGGGTTAGGGTTCAAATATTTCTCAAAGACAACTATCTCAATATTCCACTCATTTGACTGGAAAATTTGCTTCTCTGAATCAAAGTATGAGTCTGAAAAGACAATACAACAGTGCCAAAACCAAATTAGTGTGTCAGGAATTGTCAACTTAATTGTTGAAAGGTATTCTTTCATTGGAAATTTTGTGTTGAACGGAGTGCTGAATGAATGAACGTTTAGGCTTAAGTTGCCTAAAAGTCCGAAACAACTAATACATTTTGGCTTTGTCTATTAAAATGCCTGTGATTTCAAAGCCCAAAGCAAGAGTTTAAAAGTTAAATATGGTTCTTTCTTACTGTTGCTTGTAGATCAACTGAGACACCATTCCTTTTTCGGGCAGAGCACTGTATACAGCCATATAGATTAGAAAAAAATGTTGAGAAAACATTGAAAGAACTACATTCCTAAGTATCCTTTTAGCCCTAAAACACAGCCATACCATCAAAAACTGTCTACATTGTATGGGAATAAAACCCTAACCCTAGCTTCGGGTTTTGCTAGTTAGGGTTAGGGTTCAAATATTTCTCAATGACAACTATCTCAATATTCCACTCATTTGACTGGAAAATTTGCTTCTCTGAATCAAAGTATGAGTTTGAAAAGACAATACAACAGTGCCAAAACCAAATTAGTGTGTCAGGAATGGTCAACGTAATTGTTGAAAGGTATTCTTTCATTGGAAATTTTGTGTTGAACGGAGTGCTGAATGAATGAACATTTAGGCTAAAGTTGCCTAAAAGTCCGAAACAACTAACACATTTTGGCTTTGTCTATTAATATGCCTATGATTTCAAAGCCCAAAGCAAGAGATTAAAAGTTAAATATGGTTCTTTCTTACTGTTGCTTGTAGATCAATTCAGACACCATTCCTTTTTCGGGCGGAGCACTGTATACAGCCTTATAGGTCAGAAAAAAATGTTGAGAAAACATTGAAAGAACAACATTCCTAAGTATCCTTTCAGCCCTAAAACACAGCCATGCCATCAAAAACTGTCTACATTGTATGGGAATAAAACCCTAACCCTAGCATCGGGTTTTGCTAGTTAGGGTTAGGGTTCAAATATTTCTCAAAGACAACTATCTCAATATTCCACTCATTTGACTGGAAAATTTGCTTCTCTGAATCAAAGTATGAGTCTGAAAAGACAATACAACAGTGCCAAAACCAAATTAGTGTGTCAGGAATGGTCAACTTAATTGTTGAAAGGTATTCTTTCATTGGAAATTTTGTGTTGAACGGAGTGCTGAATGAATGAACGTTAGGCTTAAGTTGCCTAAAAGTCCGAAACAACTAATACATTTTGGCTTTGTCTATTAATATGCCTGTGATTTCAAAGCCCAAAGCAAGAGTTTAAAAGTTAAATAAGGTTCTTTCTTACTGTTGCTTGTAGATCAATTCAGACACCATTCCTTTTTCGGGCAGAGCACTGTATACAGCCTTATAGGTCAGAAAAAAATGTTGAGAAAACATTGAAAGAACAACATTCCTAAGTATCCTTTCAGCCCTAAAACACAGCCATGCCATCAAAAACTGTCTACATTGTATGGGAATAAAACCTTAACGCTAGCTTCGGGTTTTGCTAGTTAGGGTTAGGGTTCAAATATTTCTCAAAGACAACTATCTCAATATTCCACTCATTTGACTGGAAAATTTGCTTCTCTGAATCAAAGTATGAGTCTGAAAAGACAATACAACAGTGCCAAAACCAAATTAGTGTGTCAGGAATTGTCAACTTAATTGTTGAAAGGTATTCTTTCATTGGAAATTTTGTGTTGAACGGAGTGCTGAATGAATGAACGTTTAGGCTTAAGTTGCCTAAAAGTCCGAAACAACTAATACATTTTGGCTTTGTCTATTAAAATGCCTGTGATTTCAAAGCCCAAAGCAAGAGTTTAAAAGTTAAATATGGTTCTTTCTTACTGTTGCTTGTAGATCAATTGAGACACCATTCCTTTTTCGGGCAGAGCACTGTATACAGCCATATAGGTCAGAAAAAAATGTTGAGAAAACATTGAAAGAACTACATTCCTAAGTATCCTTTTAGCCCTAAAACACAGCCATACCATCAAAAACTGTCTACATTGTATGGGAATAAAACCCTAACCCTAGCTTCGGGTTTTGCTAGTTAGGGTTAGGGTTCAAATATTTCTCAATGACAACTATCTCAATATTCCACTCATTTGACTGGAAAATTTGCTTCTCTGAATCAAAGTATGAGTTTGAAAAGACAATACAACAGTGCCAAAACCAAATTAGTGTGTCAGGAATGGTCAACGTAATTGTTGAAAGGTATTCTTTCATTGGAAATTTTGTGTTGAACGGAGTGCTGAATGAATGAACATTTAGGCTAAAGTTGCCTAAAAGTCCGAAACAACTAATACATTTTGGCTTTGTCTATTAATATGCCTATGATTTCAAAGCCCAAAGCAAGAGTTTAAAAGTTAAATATAGTTCGTTCTTACTGTTGCTTGTAGATCAATTCAGACACCATTCCTTTTTCGGGCAGAGCACTGTATACAGCCATATAGATTAGAAAAAAATGTTGAGAAAACATTGAAAGAACAACATTCCTAAGTATCCTTTCAGCCCTAAAACACAGCCATACCATCAAAAACTGTCTACATTGTATGGGAATAAAACCCTAACCCTAGCTTCGGGTTTTGCTAGTTAGGGTTAGGGTTCAAATATTTCTCAAAGACAACTATCTCAATATTCCACTCATTTGACTGGAAAATTTGCTTCTCTGAATCAAAGTATGAGTCTGAAAAGACAATACAACAGTGCCAAAACCAAATTAGTGTGTCAGGAATTGTCAACTTAATTGTTGAAAGGTATTCTTTCATTGGAAATTTTGTGTTGAACGGAGTGCTGAATGAATGAACGTTTAGGCTTAAGTTGCCTAAAAGTCCGAAACAACTAATACATTTTGGCTTTGTCTATTAAAATGCCTGTGATTTCAAAGCCCAAAGCAAGAGTTTAAAAGTTAAATATGGTTCTTTCTTACTGTTGCTTGTAGATCAACTGAGACACCATTCCTTTTTCGGGCAGAGCACTGTATACAGCCATATAGGTTAGAAAAAAATGTTGAGAAAACATTGAAAGAACTACATTCCTAAGTATCCTTTTAGCCCTAAAACACAGCCATACCATCAAAAACTGTCTACATTGTATGGGAATAAAACCCTAACCCTAGCTTCGGGTTTTGCTAGTTAGGGTTAGGGTTCAAATATTTCTCAATGACAACTATCTCAATATTCCACTCATTTGACTGGAAAATTTGCTTCTCTGAATCAAAGTATGAGTTTGAAAAGACAATACAACAGTGCCAAAACCAAATTAGTGTGTCAGGAATGGTCAACGTAATTGTTGAAAGGTATTCTTTCATTGGAAATTTTGTGTTGAACCGAGTGCTGAATGAATGAACATTTAGGCTAAAGTTGCCTAAAAGTCCGAAACAACTAATACATTTTGGCTTTGTCTATTAATATGCCTATGATTTCAAAGCCCAAAGCAAGAGTTTAAAAGTTAAATATAGTTCTTTCTTACTGTTGCTTGTAGATCAATTCAGACACCATTCCTTTTTCGGGCAGAGCACTGTATACAGCCATATAGGTCAGAAAAAAATGTTGAGAAAACATTGAAAGAACAACATTCCTAAGTATCCTTTCAGCCCTAAAACACAGCCATGCCATCAAAAACTGTCTACATTGTATGGGAATAAAACCCAAACCCTAGCTTCGGGTTTTGCTAGTTAGGGTTATGGTTCAAATATTTCTCAAATACAACTATCTCAATATTCCACTCATTTGACTGGAAAATTTGCTTCTCTGAATCAAAGTATGAGTCTGAAAAGACAATACAACAGTGCCAAAACCAAATTAGTGTGTCAGGAATGGTCAACTTAATTGCTGAAAGGTATTCTTTCATTGGAAATTTTGTGTTGAACGGAGTGCTGAATGAATGAACGTTTAGGCTTAAGTTGCCTAAAAGTCCGAAACAACTAATACATTTTGGCTTTGTCTATTAATATGCCTATGATTTCAAAGCCCAAAGCAAGAGTTTAAAAGTTAAATATAGTTCGTTCTTACTGTTGCTTGTAGATCAATTCAGACACCATTCCTTTTTCGGGCAGAGCACTGTATACAGCCATATAGATTAGAAAAAAATGTTGAGAAAACATTGAAAGAACAACATTCCTAAGTATCCTTTCAGCCCTAAAACACAGCCATACCATCAAAAACTGTCTACATTGTATGGGAATAAAACCCAAACCCTAGCTTCGGGTTTTGCTAGTTAGGGTTAGGGTTCAAATATTTCTCAAAGACAACTATCTCAATATTCCACTCATTTAACTGGAAGATTTGCTTCTCTGAATCAAAGTATGAGTCTGAAAAGACAATAAAACAGTGCCAAAACCAAATTAGTGTGTCAGGAATGGTCAACGTAATTGTTGAAAGGTATTCTTTCATTGGAAATTTTGTGTTGAACGGAGTGCTGAATGAATGAACATTTAGGCTTAATTGCCTAAAAGTCCGAAACAACTAATACATTTTGGCTTTGTCTATTAATATGCCTGTGATTTCAAAGCCCAAAGCAAGAGATTAAAAGTTAAATATGGTTCTTTCTTACTGTTGCTTGTAGATTAATTCAGACGCTATTCCTTTTTCGGGCAGAGCACTGTATACAGCCATATAGGTCAGAAAAAAAATGTTGAGAAAACATTGAAAGAACAACATTCCTAAGTATCCTTTCAGCCCTAAAACACAGCCATGCCATCAAAAACTGTCTACATTGTATGGGAATAAAACCCTAACCCTAGCTTCGGGTTTTGCTAGTTAGGGTTAGGGTTCAAATATTTCTCAAAGACAACTATCTCAATATTCCACTCATTTGACTGGAAAATTTGCTTCTCTGAATCAAAGTATGAGTCTGAAAAGACAATACAACAGTGCCAAAATCAAATTAGTGTGTCAGGAAGGGTCAACTTAATTGTTGAAAGGTATTCTTTCATTGGAAATTTTGTGTTGAACGGAGTGCTGAATGAATGAACATTTAGGCTTAACTGCCTAAAAGTCCGAAACAACTAATACATTTTGGCTTTGTCTATTAATATGCCTGTGATTTCAAAGCCCAAAGCAAGAGATTAAAAGTTAAATATGGTTCTTTCTTACTGTTGCTTGTAGATCAATTCAGACACCATTCCTTTTTCGGGCGGAGCACTGTATACAGCCTTATAGGTCAGAAAAAAATGTTGAGAAAACATTGAAAGAACAACATTCCTAAGTATCCTTTCAGCCCTAAAACACAGCCATGCCATCAAAAACTGTCTACATTGTATGGGAATAAAACCCTAACCCTAGCATCGGGTTTTGCTAGTTAGGGTTAGGGTTCAAATATTTCTCAAAGACAACTATCTCAATATTCCACTCATTTGACTGGAAAATTTGCTTCTCTGAATCAAAGTATGAGTCTGAAAAGACAATACAACAGTGCCAAAACCAAATTAGTGTGTCAGGAATGGTCAACTTAATTGTTGAAAGGTATTCTTTCATTGGAAATTTTGTGTTGAACGGAGTGCTGAATGAATGACCGTTTAGGCTTAAGTTGCCTAAAAGTCCGAAACAACTAATACATTTTGGCTTTGTCTATTAATATGCCTGTGATTTCAAAGCCCAAAGCAAGAGTTTAAAAGTTAAATAAGGTTCTTTCTTACTGTTGCTTGTAGATCAATTCAGACACCATTCCTTTTTCGGGCAGAGCACTGTATACAGCCTTATAGGTCAGAAAAAAATGTTGAGAAAACATTGAAAGAACAACATTCCTAAGTATCCTTTCAGCCCTAAAACACAGCCATGCCATCAAAAACTGTCTACATTGTATGGGAATAAAACCTTAACGCTAGCTTCGGGTTTTGCTAGTTAGGGTTAGGGTTCAAATATTTCTCAAAGACAACTATCTCAATATTCCACTCA
Organism: Atractosteus spatula; assembly: GCF_055471065.1. Classification (NCBI taxonomy): domain Eukaryota; kingdom Metazoa; phylum Chordata; class Actinopteri; order Semionotiformes; family Lepisosteidae; genus Atractosteus; species Atractosteus spatula. The sequence continues at coordinate 115,854 of NW_028296653.1, read as the reverse complement.
TTTGACTGGAAAATTTGCTTCTCTGAATCAAAGTATGAGTCTGAAAAGACAATACAACAGTGCCAAAACCAAATTAGTGTGTCAGGAATTGTCAATTTAATTGTTGAAAGGTATTCTTTCATTGGAAATTTTGTGTTGAACGGAGTGCTGAATGAATGAACGTTTAGGCTTAAGTTGCCTAAAAGTCCGAAACAACTAATACATTTTGGCTTTGTCTATTAAAATGCCTCTGATTTCAAAGCCCAAAGCAAGAGTTTAAAAGTTAAATATGGTTCTTTCTTACTGTTGCTTGTAGATCAATTGAGACACCATTCCTTTTTCGGGCAGAGCACTGTATACAGCCATATAGATTAGAAAAAAATGTTGAGAAAACATTGAAAGAACAACATTCCTAAGTATCCTTTCAGCCCTAAAACACAGCCATACCATCAAAAACTGTCTACATTGTATGGGAATAAAACCCAAACCCTAGCTTCGGGTTTTGCTAGTTAGGGTTAGGGTTCAAATATTTCTCAAAGACAACTATCTCAATATTCCACTCATTTAACTGGAAGATTTGCTTCTCTGAATCAAAGTATGAGTCTGAAATGACAATAAAACAGTGCCAAAACCAAATTAGTGTGTCAGGAATGGTCAACGTAATTGTTGAAAGGTATTCTTTCATTGGAAATTTTGTGTTGAACGGAGTGCTGAATGAATGAACATTTAGGCTTAATTGCCTAAAAGTCCGAAACAACTAATACATTTTGGCTTTGTCTATTAATATGCCTGTGATTTCAAAGCCCAAAGCAAGAGATTAAAAGTTAAATATGGTTCTTTCTCACTGTTGCTTGTAGATTAATTCAGACGCTATTCCTTTTTCGGGCAGAGCACTGTATACAGCCATATAGGTCAGAAAAAAAATGTTGAGAAAACATTGAAAGAACAACATTCCTAAGTATCCTTTCAGCCCTAAAACACAGCCATGCCATCAAAAACTGTCTACATTGTATGGGAATAAAACCCTAACCCTAGCATCGGGTTTTGCTAGTTAGGGTTAGGGTTCAAATATTTCTCAAAGACAACTATCTCAATATTCCACTCATTTGACTGGAAAATTTGCTTCTCTGAATCAAAGTATGAGTCTGAAAAGACAATACAACAGTGCCAAAACCAAATTAGTGTGTCAGGAATTGTCAATTTAATTGTTGAAAGGTATTCTTTCATTGGAAATTTTGTGTTGAACGGAGTGCTGAATGAATGAACGTTTAGGCTTAAGTTGCCTAAAAGTCCGAAACAACTAATACATTTTGGCTTTGTCTATTAAAATGCCTGTGATTTCAAAGCCCAAAGCAAGAGTTTAAAAGTTAAATATGGTTCTTTCTTACTGTTGCTTGTAGATCAATTGAGACACCATTCCTTTTTCGGGCAGAGCACTGTATACAGCCATATAGGTCAGAAAAAAATGTTGAGAAAACATTGAAAGAACTACATTCCTAAGTATCCTTTTAGCCCTAAAACACAGCCATACCATCAAAAACTGTCTACATTGTATGGGAATAAAACCCTAACCCTAGCTTCGGGTTTTGCTAGTTAGGGTTAGGGTTCAAATATTTCTCAATGACAACTATCTCAATATTCCACTCATTTGACTGGAAAATTTGCTTCTCTGAATCAAAGTATGAGTTTGAAAAGACAATACAACAGTGCCAAAACCAAATTAGTGTGTCAGGAATGGTCAACGTAATTGTTGAAAGGTATTCTTTCATTGGAAATTTTGTGTTGAACGGAGTGCTGAATGAATGAACATTTAGGCTAAAGTTGCCTAAAAGTCCGAAACAACTAATACATTTTGGCTTTGTCTATTAATATGCCTATGATTTCAAAGCCCAAAGCAAGAGTTTAAAAGTTAAATATAGTTCGTTCTTACTGTTGCTTGTAGATCAATTCAGACACCATTCCTTTTTCGGGCAGAGCACTGTATACAGCCATATAGATTAGAAAAAAATGTTGAGAAAACATTGAAAGAACAACATTCCTAAGTATCCTTTCAGCCCTAAAACACAGCCATACCATCAAAAACTGTCTACATTGTATGGGAATAAAACCCAAACCCTAGCTTCGGGTTTTGCTAGTTAGGGTTAGGGTTCAAATATTTCTCAAAGACAACTATCTCAATATTCCACTCATTTAACTGGAAGATTTGCTTCTCTGAATCAAAGTATGAGTCTGAAAAGACAATAAAACAGTGCCAAAACCAAATTAGTGTGTCAGGAATGGTCAACGTAATTGTTGAAAGGTATTCTTTCATTGGAAATTTTGTGTTGAACGGAGTGCTGAATGAATGAACATTTAGGCTTAATTGCCTAAAAGTCCGAAACAACTAATACATTTTGGCTTTGTCTATTAATATGCCTGTGATTTCAAAGCCCAAAGCAAGAGATTAAAAGTTAAATATGGTTCTTTCTTACTGTTGCTTGTAGATTAATTCAGACGCTATTCCTTTTTCGGGCAGAGCACTGTATACAGCCATATAGGTCAGAAAAAAAATGTTGAGAAAACATTGAAAGAACAACATTCCTAAGTATCCTTTCAGCCCTAAAACACAGCCATGCCATCAAAAACTGTCTACATTGTATGGGAATAAAACCCTAACCCTAGCTTCGGGTTTTGCTAGTTAGGGTTAGGGTTCAAATATTTCTCAAAGACAACTATCTCAATATTCCACTCATTTGACTGGAAAATTTGCTTCTCTGAATCAAAGTATGAGTCTGAAAAGACAATACAACAGTGCCAAAATCAAATTAGTGTGTCAGGAAGGGTCAACTTAATTGTTGAAAGGTATTCTTTCATTGGAAATTTTGTGTTGAACGGAGTGCTGAATGAATGAACATTTAGGCTTAATTGCCTAAAAGTCCGAAACAACTAATACATTTTGGCTTTGTCTATTAATATGCCTGTGATTTCAAAGCCCAAAGCAAGAGATTAAAAGTTAAATATGGTTCTTTCTTACTGTTGCTTGTAGATCAATTCAGACACCATTCCTTTTTCGGGCGGAGCACTGTATACAGCCTTATAGGTCAGAAAAAAATGTTGAGAAAACATTGAAAGAACAACATTCCTAAGTATCCTTTCAGCCCTAAAACACAGCCATGCCATCAAAAACTGTCTACATTGTATGGGAATAAAACCCTAACCCTAGCATCGGGTTTTGCTAGTTAGGGTTCAAATATTTCTCAATGACAACTATCTCAATATTCCACTCATTTGACTGGAAAATTTGCTTCTCTGAATCAAAGTATGAGTTTGAAAAGACAATACAACAGTGCCAAAACCAAATTAGTGTGTCAGGAATGGTCAACGTAATTGTTGAAAGGTATTCATTCATTGGAAATTTTGTGTTGAACGGAGTGCTGAATGAATGAACATTTAGGCTTAATTCCCTAAAAGTCCGAAACAACTAATACATTTTGGCTTTGTCTTTTAATATGCCTGTGATTTCAAAGCCCAAAGCAAGAGATTAAAAGTTAAATATGGTTCTTTCTTACTGTTGCTTGTAGATTAATTCAGACACCATTCCTTTTTCGGGCAGAGCACTGTATACAGCCATATAGGTCAGAAAAAAAATGTTGAGAAAACATTGAAAGAACAACATTCCTAAGTATCCTTTCAGCCCTAAAACACAGCCATGCCATCAAAAACTGTCTACATTGTATGGGAATAAAACCTTAACCCTAGCTTCGGGTTTTGCTAGTTAGGGTTAGGGTTCAAATATTTCTCAAAGACAACTATCTCAATATTCCACTCATTTGACTGGAAAATTTGCTTCTCTGAATCAAAGTATGAGTCTGAAAAGACAATACAACAGTGCCAAAACCAAATTAGTGTGTCAGTAATGGTCAACTTAATTGTTGAAAGGTATTCTTTCATTGGAAATTTTGTGTTGAACGGAGTGCTGAATGAATGAACATTTAGGCTTAATTGCCTAAAAGTCCGAAACAACTAATACATTTTGGCTTTGTCTATTAATATGCCTGTGATTTCAAAGCCCAAAGCAAGAGATTAAAAGTTAAATATGGTTCTTTCTTACTGTTGCTTGTAGATCAATTCAGACACCATTCCTTTTTCGGGCAGAGCACTGTATAGAGCCATATAGGTCAGAAAAAAATGTTGAGAAAACATTGAAAGAACAACATTCCTAAGTATCCTTTCAGCCCTAAAACACAGCCATGCCATCAAAAACTGTCTACATTGTATGGGAATAAAACCCAAACCCTAGCTTCGGGTTTTGCTAGTTAGGGTTAGGGTTCAAATATTTCTCAAAGACAACTATCTCAATATTCCACTCATTTGACTGGAAAATTTGCTTCTCTGAATCAAAGTATGAGTCTGAAAAGACAATACAACAGTGCCAAAACCAAATTAGTGTGTCAGGAAGGGTCAACTTAATTGTTGAAAGGTATTCTTTCATTGGAAATTTTGTGTTGAACGGAGTGCTGAATGAATGAACATTTAGGCTTAATTGCCTAAAAGTCCGAAACAACTAATACATTTTGGCTTTGTCTATTAATATGCCTGTGATTTCAAAGCCCAAAGCAAGAGTTTAAAAGTTAAATAAGGTTCTTTCTTACTGTTGCTTGTAGATCAATTCAGACACCATTCCTTTTTCGGGCAGAGCACTGTATACAGCCTTATAGGTCAGAAAAAAATGTTGAGAAAACACTGAAAGAACTACATTCCTAAGTATCCTTTTAGCCCTAAAACACAGCCATACCATCAAAAACTGTCTACATTGTATGGGAATAAAACCTTAACGCTAGCTTCGGGTTTTGCTAGTTAGGGTTAGGGTTCAAATATTTCTCAAAGACAACTATCTCAATATTCCACTCATTTGACTGGAAAATTTGCTTCTCTGAATCAATGTATGAGTCTGAAAAGACAATACAACAGTGCCAAAACCAAATTAGTGTGTCAGGAATAGTCAACTTAATTGTTGAACGGTATTCTTTCATTGGAAATTTTGTGTTGAACGGAGTGCTGAATGAATGAACGTTTAGGCTTAAGTTGCCTAAAAGTCCGAAACAACTAATACATTTTGGCTTTGTCTTTTTAAATGCCTGTGATTTCAAAGCCCAAAGCAAGAGTTTAAAAGTTAAATATGGTTCTTTCTTACTGTTGCTTGTAGATCAATTGAGACACCATTCCTTTTTCGGGCAGAGCACTGTATACAGCCATATAGGTCAGAAAAAAATGTTGAGAAAACATTGAAAGAACTACATTCCTAAGTATCCTTTTAGCCCTAAAACACAGCCATACCATCAAAAACTGTCTACATTGTATGGGAATAAAACCCTAACCCTAGCTTCGGGTTTTGCTAGTTAGGGTTAGGGTTCAAATATTTCTCAATGACAACTATCTCAATATTCCACTCATTTGACTGGAAAATTTGCTTCTCTGAATCAAAGTATGAGTTTGAAAAGACAATACAACAGTGCCAAAACCAAATTAGTGTGTCAGGAATGGTCAACGTAATTGTTGAAAGGTATTCTTTCATTGGAAATTTTGTGTTGAACGGAGTGCTGAATGAATGAACATTTAGGCTAAAGTTGCCTAAAAGTCCGAAACAACTAATACATTTTGGCTTTGTCTATTAATATGCCTATGATTTCAAAGCCCAAAGCAAAAGTTTAAAAGTTAAATATAGTTCTTTCTCACTGTTGCTTGTAGATCAATTCAGACACCATTCCTTTTTCGTGCAGAGCACTGTATACAGCCATATAGGTCAGAAAAAAATGTTGAGAAAACATTGAAAGAACAACATTCCTAAGTATCCTTTCAGCCCTAAAACACAGCCATGCCATCAAAAACTGTCTACATTGTATGGGAATAAAACCCAAACCCTAGCTTCGGGTTTTGCTAGTTAGGGTTAGGGTTCAAATATTTCTCAAAGACAACTATCTCAATATTCCACTCATTTGACTGGAAAATTTGCTTCTCTGAATCAAAGTATGAGTCTGAAAAGACAATACAACAGTGCCAAAACCAAATTAGTGTGTCAGGAAGGGTCAACTTAATTGTTGAAAGGTATTCTTTCATTGGAAATTTTGTGTTGAACGGAGTGCTGAATGAATGAACATTTAGGCATAATTGCCTAAAAGTCCGAAACAACTAATACATTTTGGCTTTGTCTATTAATATGCCTGTGATTTCAAAGCCCAAAGCAAGAGATTAAAAGTTAAATATGGTTCTTTCTTACTGTTGCTTGTAGATCAATTCAGACACCATTCCTTTTTCGGGCAGAGCACTGTATACAGCCTTATAGGTCAGAAAAAAATGTTGAGAAAACATTGAAAGAACAACATTCCTAAGTATCCTTTCAGCCCTAAAACACAGCCATGCCATCAAAAACTGTCTACATTGTATGGGAATAAAACCCTAACCCTAGCATCGGGTTTTGCTAGTTAGGGTTAGGGTTCAAATATTTCTCAAAGACAACTATCTCAATATTCCACTCATTTGACTGGAAAATTTGCTTCTCTGAATCAAAGTATGAGTCTGAAAAGACAATACAACAGTGCCAAAACCAAATTAGTGTGTCAGGAATGGTCAACGTAATTGTTGAAAGGTATTCTTTCATTGGAAATTTTGTGTTGAACGGAGTGCTGAATGAATGAACATTTAGGCTTAATTGCCTAAAAGTCCGAAACAACTAATACATTTTGGCTTTGTCTATTAAAATGCCTGTGATTTCAAAGCCCAAAGCAAGAGTTTAAAAGTTAAATATGGTTCTTTCTTACTGTTGCTTGTAGATCAATTGAGACACCATTCCTTTTTCGGGCAGAGCACTGTATACAGCCATATAGGTCAGAAAAAAATGTTGAGAAAACATTGAAAGAACTACATTCCTAAGTATCCTTTTAGCCCTAAAACACAGCCATACCATCAAAAACTGTCTACATTGTATGGGAATAAAACCCTAACCCTAGCTTCGGGTTTTGTTAGTTAGGGTTAGGGTTCAAATATTTCTCAATGACAACTATCTCAATATTCCACTCATTTGACTGGAAAATTTGCTTCTCTGAATCAAAGTATGAGTTTGAAAAGACAATACAACAGTGCCAAAACCAAATTAGTGTGTCAGGAATGGTCAACGTAATTGTTGAAAGGTATTCTTTCATTGGAAATTTTGTGTTGAACGGAGTGCTGAATGAATGAACATTTAGGCTAAAGTTGCCTAAAAGTCCGAAACAACTAATACATTTTGGCTTTGTCTATTAATATGCCTATGATTTCAAAGCCCAAAGCAAGAGTTTAAAAGTTAAATATAGTTCTTTCTTACTGTTGCTTGTAGATCAATTCAGACACCATTCCTTTTTCGTGCAGAGCACTGTATACAGCCATATAGGTCAGAAAAAAATGTTGAGAAAACATTGAAAGAACAACATTCCTAAGTATCCTTTCAGCCCTAAAACACAGCCATGCCATCAAAAACTGTCTACATTGTATGGGAATAAAACCCAAACCCTAGCTTCGGGTTTTGCTAGTTAGGGTTAGGGTTCAAATATTTCTCAAAGACAACTATCTCAATATTCCACTCATTTGACTGGAAAATTTGCTTCTCTGAATCAAAGTATGAGTCTGAAAAGACAATACAACAGTGCCAAAACCAAATTAGTGTGTCAGGAAGGGTCAACTTAATTGTTGAAAGGTATTCTTTCATTGGAAATTTTGTGTTGAACGGAGTGCTGAATGAATGAACATTTAGGCATAATTGCCTAAAAGTCCGAAACAACTAATACATTTTGGCTTTGTCTATTAATATGCCTGTGATTTCAAAGCCCAAAGCAAGAGTTTAAAAGTTAAATAAGGTTCTTTCTTACTGTTGCTTGTTGATCAATTCAGACACCATTCCTTTTTCGGGCAGAGCACTGTATACAGCCATATAGGTCAGAAAAATATGTTGAGAAAACATTGAAAGAACTACTTTCCTAAGTATCCTTTTAGCCCTAAAACACAGCCATACCATCAAAAACTGTCTGCATTGTATGGGAATAAAACCCTAACCCTAGCTTCGGGTTTTGCTAGTTAGGGTTAGGGTTCAAATATTTCTCAAAGACAACTATCTCAATATTCCACTCATTTAACTGAAAAATTTGCTTCTCTGAATCAAAGTATGAGTTTGAAAAGACAATACAACAGTGCCAAAACCAAATTAGTGTGTCAGGAATGGTCAACGTAATTGTTGAAAGGTATTCTTTCATTGGAAATTTTGTGTTGAACGGAGTGCTGAATGAATGAACATTTAGGCTTAATTGCCTAAAAGTCCGAAACAACTAATACATTTTGGCTTTGTCTATTAATATGCCTGTGATTTCAAAGCCCAAAGCAAGAGTTTAAAAGTTAAATATGGTTCTTTCTTACTGTTGCTTGTAGATTAATTCAGACACCATTCCTTTTTCGGGCAGAGCACTGTATACAGCCATATAGGTCAGAAAAAAAATGTTGAGAAAACATTGAAAGAACAACATTCCTAAGTATCCTTTCAGCCCTAAAACACAGCCATGCCATCAAAAACTGTCTACATTGTATGGGAATAAAACCCTATCCCTAGCTTCGGGTTTTGCTAGTTAGGATTAGGGTTCAAATATTTCTCAAAGACAACTATCTCAATATTCCACTCATTTGACTGGAAAATTTGCTTCTCTGAATCAAAGTATGAGTCTGAAAAGACAATACAACAGTGCCAAAACCAAATTAGTGTGTCAGGAATTGTCAACTTAATTGTTGAAAGGTATTCTTTCATTGGAAATTTTGTGTTGAACGGAGTGCTGAATGAATGAACATTTAGGCTTAATTGCCTAAAAGTCCGAAACAACTAATACATTTTGGCTTTGTCTATTAATATGCCTGTGATTTCAAAGCCCAAAGCAAGAGTTTAAAAGTTAAATATGGTTCTTTCTTACTGTTGCTTGTAGATCAATTCAGACACCATTCCTTTTTCGGGCAGAGCACTGTATACAGCCATATAGGTCAGAAAAAAATGTTGAGAAAACATTGAAAGAACAACATTCCTAAGTATCCTTTCAGCCCTAAAACACAGCCATGCCATCAAAAACTGTCTACATTGTATGGGAATAAAACCCAAACCCTAGCTTCGGGTTTTGCTAGTTAGGGTTAGGGTTCAAATATTTCTCAAAGACAACTATCTCAATATTCCACTCATTTGACTGGAAAATTTGCTTCTCTGAATCAAAGTATGAGTTTGAAAAGACAATACAACAGTGCCAAAACCAAATTAGTGTGTCAGGAATGGTCAACGTAATTGTTGAAAGGTATTCTTTCATTGGAAATTTTGTGTTGAACGGAGTGCTGAATGAATGAACATTTAGGCTTAATTGCCTAAAAGTCCGAAACAACTAATACATTTTGGCTTTGTCTATTAATATGCCTGTGATTTCAAAGCCCAAAGCAAGAGTTTAAAAGTTAAATATGGTTCTTTCTTACTGTTGCTTGTAGATTAATTCAGACACCATTCCTTTTTCGGGCAGAGCACTGTATACAGCCATATAGGTCAGAAAAAAAATGTTGAGAAAACATTGAAAGAACAACATTCCTAAGTATCCTTTCAGCCCTAAAACACAGCCATGCCATCAAAAACTGTCTACATTGTATGGGAATAAAACCCTATCCCTAGCTTCGGGTTTTGCTAGTTAGGGTTAGGGTTCAAATATTTCTCAAAGACAACTATCTCAATATTCCACTCATTTGACTGGAAAATTTGCTTCTCTGAATCAAAGTATGAGTCTGAAAAGACAATACAACAGTGCCAAAACCAAATTAGTGTGTCAGGAATTGTCAACTTAATTGTTGAAAGGTATTCTTTCATTGGAAATTTTGTGTTGAACGGAGTGCTGAATGAATGAACATTTAGGCTTAATTGCCTAAAAGTCCGAAACAACTAATACATTTTGGCTTTGTCTATTAATATGCCTGTGATTTCAAAGCCCAAAGCAAGAGTTTAAAAGTTAAATATGGTTCTTTCTTACTGTTGCTTGTAGATCAATTCAGACACCATTCCTTTTTCGGGCAGAGCACTGTATACAACCATATAGGTCAGAAAAAAATGTTGAGAAAACATTGAAAGAACAACATTCCTAAGTATCCTTTCAGCCCTAAAACACAGCCATGCCATCAAAAACTGTCTACATTGTATGGGAATAAAACCCAAACCCTAGCTTCGGGTTTTGCTAGTTAGGGTTAGGGTTCAAATATTTCTCAAAGACAACTATCTCAATATTCCACTCATTTGACTGGAAAATTTGCTTCTCTGAATCAAAGTATGAGTCTGAAAAGACAATACAACAGTGCCAAAACCAAATTAGTGTGTCAGGAAGGGTCAACTTAATTGTTGAAAGGTATTCTTTCATTGGAAATTTTGTGTTGAACGGAGTGCTGAATGAATGAACATTTAGGCTTAATTGCCTAAAAGTCCGAAACAACTAATACATTTTGGCTTTGTCTATTAATATGCCTATGATTTCAAAGCCCAAAGCAAGAGTTTAAAAGTTAAATATGGTTCTTTCTTACTGTTGCTTGTAGATCAATTCAGACACCATTCCTTTTTCGGGCAGAGCACTGTATACAGCCATATAGGTCAGAAAAAAATGTTGAGAAAACATTGAAAGAACAACATTCCTAAGTATCCTTTCAGCCCTAAAACACAGCCATGCCATCAAAAACTGTCTACATTGTATGGGAATAAAACCCAAACCCTAGCTTCGGGTTTTGCTAGTTAGGGTTAGGGTTCAAATATTTCTCAAAGACAACTATCTCAATATTCCACTCATTTGACTGGAAAATTTGCTTCTCTGAATCAAAGTATGAGTTTGAAAAGACAATACAACAGTGCCAAAACCAAATTAGTGTGTCAGGAAGGGTCAACTTAATTGTTGAAAGGTATTCTTTCATTGGAAATTTTGTGTTGAACGGAGTGCTGAATGAATGAACATTTAGGCTTAATTGCCTAAAAGTCCGTAACAACTAATACATTTTGGCTTTGTCTATTAATATGCCTGTGATTTCAAAGCCCAAAGCAAGAGTTTAAAAGTTAAATATAGTTCTTTCTTACTGTTGCTTGTAGATCAATTCAGACACCATTCCTTTTTCGGGCAGAGCACTGTATACAGCCATATAGGTCAGAAAAATATGTTGAGAAAACATTGAAAGAACTACTTTCCTAAGTATCCTTTTAGCCCTAAAACACAGCCATACCATCAAAAACTGTCTACATTGTATGGGAATAAAACCCTAACCCTAGCTTCGGGTTTTGCTAGTTAGGGTTAGGGTTCAAATATTTCTCAAAGACAACTATCTCAATATTCCACTCATTTGACTGGAAAATTTGCTTCTCTGAATCAAAGTATGAGTCTGAAAAGACAATACAACAGTGCCAAAACCAAATTAGTGTGTCAGTAATGGTCAACTTAATTGTTGAAAGGTATTCTTTCATTGGAAATTTTGTGTTGAACGGAGTGCTGAATGAATGAACATTTAGGCTTAATTGCCTAAAAGTCCGAAACAACTAATACATTTTGGCTTTGTCTATTAATATGCCTGTGATTTCAAAGCCCAAAGAAAGAGTTTAAAAGTTAAATATGGTTCTTTCTTACTGTTGCTTGTAGATTAATTCAGACACCATTCCTTTTTCGGGCAGAGCACTGTATACAGCCATATAGGTCAGAAAAAAAATGTTGAGAAAACATTGAAAGAACAACATTCCTAAGTATCCTTTCAGCCCTAAAACACAGCCATGCCATCAAAAACTGTCTACATTGTATGGGAATAAAACCCTATCCCTAGCTTCGGGTTTTGCTAGTTAGGGTTAGGGTTCAAATATTTCTCAAAGACAACTGTCTCAATATTCCACTCATTTGACTGGAAAATTTGCTTCTCTGAATCAAAGTATGAGTCTGAAAAGACAATACAACAGTGCCAAAACCAAATTAGTGTGTCAGTAATGGTCAACTTAATTGTTGAAAGGTATTCTTTCATTGGAAATTTTGTGTTGAACGGAGTGCTGAATGAATGAACATTTAGGCTTAATTGCCTAAAAGTCCGAAACAACTAATACATTTTGGCTTTGTCTATTAATATGCCTGTGATTTCAAAGCCCAAAGCAAGAGATTAAAAGTTAAATATGGTTCTTTCTTACTGTTGCTTTTAGATTAATTCAGACACCATTCCTTTTTCGGGCAGAGCACTGTATACAGCCATATAGGTCAGAAAAAAATGTTGAGAAACACTGAAAGAACTACATTCCTAAGTATCCTTTTAGCCCTAAAATACAGCCATACCATCAAAAACTGTCTACATTGTATGGGAATTAATCCCTAACCCTAGCTTCGGGTTTTGCTAGTTAGGGTTAGGGTTCTAATATTTCTCAAAGACAACTATCTCAATATTCCACTCATTTGACTGGAAAATTTGCTTCTCTGAATCAAAGTATGAGTCTGAAAAGACAATACAACAGTGCCAAAACCAAATTAGTGTGTCAGGAATGGTCAACGTAATTGTTGAAAGGTATTCTTTCATTGGAAATTTTGTGTTGAACGGAGTGCTGAATGAATGAACATTTAGGCTTAATTGCCTAAAAGTCCGAAACAACTAATACATTTTGGCTTTGTCTATTAATATGCCTGTGATTTCAAAGCCCAAAGCAAGAGTTTAAAAGTTAAATATGGTTCTTTCTTACTGTTGCTTGTAGATTAATTCAGACACCATTCCTTTTTCGGGCAGAGCACTGTATACAGCCATATAGGTCAGAAAAAAAATGTTGAGAAAACATTGAAAGAACAACATTCCTAAGTATCCTTTCAGCCCTAAAACACAGCCATGCCATCAAAAACTGTCTACATTGTATGGGAATAAAACCCTATCCCTAGCTTCGGGTTTTGCTAGTTAGGGTTAGGGTTCAAATATTTCTCAAAGACAACTATCTCAATATTCCACTCATTTGACTGGAAAATTTGCTTCTCTGAATCAAAGTATGAGTCTGAAAAGACAATACAACAGTGCCAAAACCAAATTAGTGTGTCAGGAATTGTCAACTTAATTGTTGAAAGGTATTCTTTCATTGGAAATTTTGTGTTGAACGGAGTGCTGAATGAATGAACATTTAGGCTTAATTGCCTAAAAGTCCGAAACAACTAATACATTTTGGCTTTGTCTATTAATATGCCTGTGATTTCAAAGCCCAAAGCAAGAGTTTAAAAGTTAAATATGGTTCTTTCTTACTGTTGCTTGTAGATCAATTCAGACACCATTCCTTTTTCGGGCAGAGCACTGTATACAGCCATATAGGTCAGAAAAAAATGTTGAGAAAACATTGAAAGAACAACATTCCTAAGTATCCTTTCAGCCCTAAAACACAGCCATGCCATCAAAAACTGTCTACATTGTATGGGAATAAAACCCAAACCCTAGCTTCGGGTTTTGCTAGTTAGGGTTAGGGTTCAAATATTTCTCAAAGACAACTATCTCAATATTCCACTCATTTGACTGGAAAATTTGCTTCTCTGAATCAAAGTATGAGTCTGAAAAGACAATACAACAGTGCCAAAACCAAATTAGTGTGTCAGGAAGGGTCAACTTAATTGTTGAAAGGTATTCTTTCATTGGAAATTTTGTGTTGAACGGAGTGCTGAATGAATGAACATTTAGGCTTAATTGCCTAAAAGTCCGAAACAACTAATACATTTTGGCTTTGTCTATTAATATGCCTGTGATTTCAAAGCCCAAAGAAAGAGTTTAAAAGTTAAATATGGTTCTTTCTTACTGTTGCTTGTAGATTAATTCAGACACCATTCCTTTTTCGGGCAGAGCACTGTATACAGCCATATAGGTCAGAAAAAAAATGTTGAGAAAACATTGAAAGAACAACATTCCTAAGTATCCTTTCAGCCCTAAAACACAGCCATGCCATCAAAAACTGTCTACATTGTATGGGAATAAAACCCTATCCCTAGCTTCGGGTTTTGCTAGTTAGGGTTAGGGTTCAAATATTTCTCAAAGACAACTATCTCAATATTCCACTCATTTGACTGGAAAATTTGCTTCTCTGAATCAAAGTATGAGTCTGAAAAGACAATACAACAGTGCCAAAACCAAATTAGTGTGTCAGTAATGGTCAACTTAATTGTTGAAAGGTATTCTTTCATTGGAAATTTTGTGTTGAACGGAGTGCTGAATGAATGAACATTTAGGCTTAATTGCCTAAAAGTCCGAAACAACTAATACATTTTGGCTTTGTCTATTAATATGCCTGTGATTTCAAAGCCCAAAGCAAGAGATTAAAAGTTAAATATGGTTCTTTCTTACTGTTGCTTTTAGATTAATTCAGACACCATTCCTTTTTCGGGCAGAGCACTGTATACAGCCATATAGGTCAGAAAAAAATGTTGAGAAACACTGAAAGAACTACATTCCTAAGTATCCTTTTAGCCCTAAAATACAGCCATACCATCAAAAACTGTCTACATTGTATGGGAATTAATCCCTAACCCTAGCTTCGGGTTTTGCTAGTTAGGGTTAGGGTTCTAATATTTCTCAAAGACAACTATCTCAATATTCCACTCATTTGACTGGAAAATTTGCTTCTCTGAATCAAAGTATGAGTCTGAAAAGACAATACAACAGTGCCAAAACCAAATTAGTGTGTCAGGAAGGGTCAACTTAATTGTTGAAAGGTATTCTTTCATTGGAAATTTTGTGTTGAACGGAGTGCTGAATGAATGAACATTTAGGCTTAATTGCCTAAAAGTCCGAAACAACTAATACATTTTGGCTTTGTCTATTAATATGCCTGTGATTTCAAAGCCCAAAGCAAGAGTTTAAAAGTTAAATATAGTTCTTTCTTACTGTTGCTTGTAGATCAATTCAGACACCATTCCTTTTTCGGGCAGAGCACTGTATACAGCCATATAGGTCAGAAAAATATGTTGAGAAAACATTGAAAGAACTACTTTCCTAAGTATCCTTTTAGCCCTAAAACACAGCCATACCATCAAAAACTGTCTACATTGTATGGGAATAAAACCCTAACCCTAGCTTCGGGTTTTGCTAGTTAGGGTTAGGGTTCAAATATTTCTCAAAGACAACTATCTCAATATTCCACTCATTTGACTGGAAAATTTGCTTCTCTCAATCAAAGTATGAGTCTGAAAAGACAATACAACAGTGCCAAAACCAAATTAGTGTGTCAGGAATTGTCAACTTAATTGTTGAAAGGTATTCTTTCATTGGAAATTTTGTGTTGAACGGAGTGTTGAATGAATGAACGTTTAGGGTTAAGTTGCCTAAAAATCCGAAACAACTAATACATTTTGGCTTTGTCTATTAAAATGCCTGTGATTTCAAAGCCCAAAGCAAGAGATTAAAAGTTAAATATGGTTCTTTCTTACTGTTGCTTGTAGATCAATTCAGACACCATTCCTTTTTCGGGCAGAGCACTGTATACAGCCATATAGGTCAGAAAAAATGTTGAGAAAACATGGAAAGAACTACATTCCTAAGTATCCTTTTAGCCCTAAAACACAGCCATACCATCAAAAACTGTCTACATTGTATGGGAATAAAACCCTAACCCTAGCTTCGGGTTTTGCTAGTTAGGGTTAGGGTTCAAATATTTCTCAATGACAACTATCTCAATATTCCACTCATTTGACTGGAAAATTTGCTTCTCTGAATCAAAGTATGAGTTTGAAAAGACAATACAACAGTGCCAAAACCAAATTAGTGTGTCAGGAATGGTCAACGTAATTGTTGAAAGGTATTCTTTCATTGGAAATTTTGTGTTGAACGGAGTGCTGAATGAATGAACATTTAGGCTTAATTGCCTAAAAGTCCGAAACAACTAATACATTTTGGCTTTGTCTATTAATATGCCTGTGATTTCAAAGCCCAAAGCAAGAGTTTAAAAGTTAAATATGGTTCTTTCTTACTGTTGCTTGTAGATTAATTCAGACACCATTCCTTTTTCGGGCAGAGCACTGTATACAGCCATATAGGTCAGAAAAAAAATGTTGAGAAAACATTGAAAGAACAACATTCCTAAGTATCCTTTCAGCCCTAAAACACAGCCATGCCATCAAAAACTGTCTACATTGTATGGGAATAAAACCCTAACCCTAGCTTCGGGTTTTGCTAGTTAGGGTTAGGGTTCAAATATTTCTCAACGACAACTATCTCAATATTCCACTCATTTGACTGGAAAATTTGCTTCTCTGAATCAAAGTATGAGTCTGAAAAGACAATACAACAGTGCCAAAACCAAATTAGTGTGTCAGGAATTGTCAACTTAATTGTTGAAAGGTATTCTTTCATTGGAAATTTTGTGTTGAACGGAGTGCTGAATGAATGAACGTTTAGGCTTAAGTTGCCTAAAAGTCCGAAACAACTAATACATTTTGGCTTTGTCTATTAAAATGCCTGTGATTTCAAAGCCCAAAGCAAGAGTTTAAAAGTTAAATATAGTTCTTTCTTACTGTTGCTTGTAGATCAATTCAGACACCATTCCTTTTTCGGGCAGAGCACTGTATACAGCCATATAGGTCAGAAAAAAATGTTGAGAAAACATTGAAAGAACAACATTCCTAAGTATCCTTTCAGCCCTAAAACACAGCCATGCCATCAAAAACTGTCTACATTGTATGGGAATAAAACCCTAACCCTAGCTTCGGGTTTTGCTAGTTAGGGTTAGGGTTCAAAGATTTCTCAAAGACAACTATCTCAATATTCCACTCATTTGACTGGAAAATTTGCTTCTCTGAATCAAAGTATGAGTCTGAAAAGACAATACAACAGTGCCAAAACCAAATTAGTGTGTCAGGAAGGGTCAACTTAATTGTTGAAAGGTATTCTTTCATTGGAAATTTTGTGTTGAACGGAGTGCTGAATGAATGAACATTTAGGCTTAATTGCCTAAAAGTCCGAAACAACTAATACATTTTGGCTTTGTCTATTAATATGCCTGTGATTTCAAAGCCCAAAGCAAGAGTTTAAAAGTTAAATATAGTTCTTTCTTACTGTTGCTTGTAGATCAATTCAGACACCATTCCTTTTTCGGGCAGAGCACTGTATACAGCCATATAGGTCAGAAAAATATGTTGAGAAAACATTGAAAGAACAATATTCCTAAGTATCCTTTTAGCCCCAAAACACAGCCATACCATCAAAAACTGTCTACATTGTATGGGAATAAAACCCTAACCCTAGCTTCGGGTTTTGCTAGTTAGGGTTAGGGTTCAAATATTTCTCAAAGACAACTATCTCAATATTCCACTCATTTGACTGGAAAATTTGCTTCTCTGAATCAAAGTATGAGTCTGAAAAGACAATAAAACAGTGCCAAAACCAAATTAGTGTGTCAGGAATGGTCAACTTAATTGTTGAAAGGTATTCTTTCATTGGAAATTTTGTGTTGAACGGAATGCTGAATGAATGAACGTTTAGGCTTAAGTTGCCTAAAAGTCCGAAACAACTAATACATTTTGGCTTTGTCTATTAATATGCCTGTGATTTCAAAGCCCAAAGCAAGAGTTTAAAAGTTAAATCAGGTTCTTTCTTACTGTTGCTTGTAGATCAATTGAGACACCATTCCTTTTTCGGGCAGAGCACTGTATACAGCCATATAGGTCAGAAAAAAATGTTGAGAAAACATTGAAAGAACTACATTCCTAAGTATCCATTTAGCCCTAAAACACAGCCATACCATCAAAAACTGTCTACATTGTATGGGAATAAAACCCTAACCCTAGCTTCGGGTTTTGCTAGTTAGGGTTAGGGTTCAAATATTTCTCAAAGACAACTATCTCAATATTCCACTCATTTGACTGGAAAATTTGCTTCTCTGAATCAAAGTATGAGTCTGAAAAGACAATATAACAGTGCCAAAACCAAATTAGTGTGTCAGGAATGGTCAACTTAATTGTTGAAAGGTATTCTTTCATTGGAAATTTTGTGTTGAACGGAATGCTGAATGAATGAACGTTTAGGCTTAAGTTGCCTAAAAGTCCGAAACAACTAATACATTTTGGCTTTGTCTATTAATATGCCTGTGATTTCAAAGCCCAAAGCAAGAGTTTAAAAGTTAAATCAGGTTCTTTTTTACTGTTGCTTGTAGATCAATTGAGACACCATTCCTTTTTCGGGCAGAGCACTGTATACAGCCATATAGGTCAGAAAAAAATGTTGAGAAAACATTGAAAGAACTACATTCCTAAGTATCCTTTTAGCCCTAAAACACAGCCATGCCATCAAAAACTGTCTACATTGTATGGGAATAAAACCCTAACCCTAGCTTCGGGTTTTGCTAGTTAGGGTTAGGGTTCAAATATTTCTCAAAGACAACTATCTCAATATTCCACTCATTTGACTGGAAAATTTGCTTCTCTGAATCAAAGTATGAGTCTGAAAAGACAATACAACAGTGCCAAAACCAAATTAGTGTGTCAGGAAGGGTCAACTTAATTGTTGAAAGGTATTCTTTCATTGGAAATTTTGTGTTGAACGGAGTGCTGAATGAATGAACATTTAGGCTTAATTGCCTAAAAGTCCGAAACAACTAATACATTTTGGATTTGTCTATTAATATGCCTGTGATTTGAAAGCCCAAAGCAAGAGTTTAAAAGTTAAATATGGTTCTTTCTTACTGTTGCTTGTAGATCAATTCAGACACCATTCCTTTTTCGGGCAGAGCACTGTATACAGCCATATAGGTCAGAAAAAAATGTTGAGAAAACATTGAAAGAACAACATTCCTAAGTATCCTTTTAGCCCTAAAACACAGCCATGCCATCAAAAACTGTCTACATTGTATGGGAATAAAACCCTAACCCTAGCTTCGGGTTTCGCTAGTTAGGGTTAGGGTTCAAATATATCTCAAAGACAACTATCTCAATATTCCACTCATTTGACTGGAAAATTTGCTTCTCTGAATCAAAGTATGAGTCTGAAAAGACAATACAACAGTGCCAAAACCAAATTAGTGTGTCAGGAATGGTCAACTTAATTGTTGAAAGGTATTCTTTCATTGGAAATTTTGTGTTGAACGGAATGCTGAATGAATGAACGTTTAGGCTTAAGTTGCCTAAAAGTCCGAAACAACTAATACATTTTGGCTTTGTCTATTAATATGCCTGTGATTTCAAAGCCCAAAGCAAGAGTTTAAAAGTTAAATCAGGTTCTTTCTTACTGTTGCTTGTAGATCAATTGAGACACCATTCCTTTTTCGGGCAGAGCACTGTATACAGCCATATAGGTCAGAAAAAAATGTTGAGAAAACATTGAAAGAACTACATTCCTAAGTATCCATTTAGCCCTAAAACACAGCCATACCATCAAAAACTGTCTACATTGTATGGGAATAAAACCCTAACCCTAGCTTCGGGTTTTGCTAGTTAGGGTTAGGGTTCAAATATTTCTCAAAGACAACTATCTCAATATTCCACTCATTTGACTGGAAAATTTGCTTCTCTGAATCAAAATATGAGTCTGAAAAGACAATACAACAGTGCCAAAACCAAATTAGTGCGTCAGGAATGGTCAACTTAATTGTTGAAAGGTATTCTTTAATTGGAAATTTTGTGTTGAACGGAGTGCTGAATGAATAAACGTTTAGGCTTAAGTTGCCTAAAAGTCCGAAACAACTAATACATTTTGGCTTTGTCTATTAATATGCCTGTGATTTCAAAGCCCAAAGCAAGAGTTCAAAAGTTAAATTTGGTTCTTTCTTACTGTTGCTTGTAGATCAATTCAGACACCATTCCTTTTTCGGGCAGAGCACTGTATACAGCCATATAGGTCAGAAAAACAATGTTGAGAAAACATTGAAAGAACAACATTCCTAAGTATCCTTTCAGCCCTAAAACACAGCCATGCCATCAAAAACTGTCTATATTGTATGGGAATAAAACCCTAACCCTAGCTTCGGGTTTTGCTAGTTAGGGTTAGGGTTCAAATATATCTCACAGACAACTATCTCAATATTCCACTCATTTGACTGGAAAATTTGCTTCTCTGAATCAAAGTATGAGTCTGAAAAGACAATACAACAGTGCCAAAACCAAATTAGTGCGTCAGGAATGGTCAACTTAATTGTTGAAAGGTATTCTTTCATTGGAAATTTTGTGTTGAACGGAGTGCTGAATGAATAAACGTTTAGGCTTAAGTTGCCTAAAAGTCCGAAACAACTAATACATTTTGGCTTTGTCTATTAATATGCCTGTGATTTCAAAGCCCAAAGCAAGAGTTCAAAAGTTAAATATGGTTCTTTCTTACTGTTGCTTGTAGATCAATTCAGACACCATTCCTTTTTCGGGCAGAGCACTGTATACAGCCATATAGGTCAGAAAAACAATGTTGAGAAAACATTGAAAGAACAACATTCCTAAGTATCCTTTCAGCCCTAAAACACAGCCATGCCATCAAAAACTGTCTATATTGTATGGGAATAAAACCCTAACCCTAGCTTCGGGTTTTGCTAGTTAGGGTTAGGGTTCAAATATTTCTCAAAGACAACTATCTCAATATTCCACTCATTTGACTGGAAAATTTGCTTCTCTGAATCAAAGTATAAGTCTGAAAAGACAATACAACAGTGCCAAAACCAAATTAGTGTGTCAGGAATGGTCAACTTAATTGTTGAAAGGTATTCTTTCATTGGAAATTTTGTGTTGAACGGAGTGCTGAATGAATGAACGTTTAGGCTTAAGTTACCCAAAAGTCCGAAACAACTAATACATTTTGGCTTTGTCTATTAATATGCCTGTTATTTCAAAGCCCAAAGCAAGAGTTTAAAAGTTAAATATGGTTCTTTCTTACAGTTGCTTGTAGATCAATTCAGACACCATTCCTTTTTTGGGCAGAGCACTGTATACAGCCATATAGGTCAGAAAAAAATGTTGAGAAAACATAGAAAGAACTACATTCCTAAGTATCCTTTTAGCCCTAAAACACAGCCATACCATCAAAAACTGTCTACATTGTATGGGAATAAAACCCTAACCCTAGCTTCGGGTTTTGCTAGTTAGGGTTAGGGTTCAAATATATCTCAAAGACAACTATCTCAATATTCCACTCATTTGACTGGAAAATTTGCTTCTCTGAATCAAAGTATGAGTCTGAAAAGACAATACAACAGTGCCAAAACCAAATTAGTGCGTCAGGAAGGGTCAACTTAATTGTTGAAAGGTATTCTTTCATTGGAAATTTTGTGTTAAACGGAGTGCTGAATGAATGAACATTCAGGCTTAATTGCCTAAAAGTCCGAAACAACTAATACATTTTGGCTTTGTCTATTAATATGCCTGTGATTTCAAAGCCCAAAGCAAGAGTTTAAAAGTTAAATATGGTTCTTTCTTACTGTTGCTTGTAGATCAATTCAGACACCATTCCTTTTTCGGGCAGAGCACTGTATACAGCCATATAGGTCAGAAAAAAATGTTGAGAAAACATTGAAAGAACAACATTCCTAAGTATCCTTTTAGCCCTAAAACACAGCCATACCATCAAAAATTGTCTACATTGTATGGGAATAAAACCCTAACCCTAGCTTCAGGTTTTGCTAGTTAGGGTTAGGGTTCAAATATTTCTCAAAGACAACTATCTCAATATTCCACTCATTTGACTGGAAAATTTGCTTCTCTGAATCAAAGTATGAGTCTGAAAAGACAATACAACAGTGCCAAAACCAAATTAGTGTGTCAGGAAGGGTCAACTTAATTGTTGAAAGGTATTCTTTCATTGGAAATTTTGTGTTGAACGGAGTGCTGAATGAATGAACATTTAGGGTTAATTGCCTAAAAGTCCGAAACAACTAATACATTTTGGCTTTGTCTATTAATATGCCTGTGATTTCAAAGCCCAAAGCAAGAGTTCAAAAGTTAAATATGGTTCTTTCTTACTGTTGCTTGTAGATCAATTCAGACACCATTCCTTTTTCGGGCAGAGCACTGTATACAGCCATATAGGTCAGAAAAAAATGTTGAGAAAACACTGAAAGAACTATATTCCTAAGTATCCTTTCAGCCCTAAAACACAGCCATGCCATCAAAAACTGTCTACATTGTATGGGAATAAAACCCTAACCCTAGCTTCGGGTTTTGCTAGTTAGGATTAGGGTTCAAATATTTCTCAAAGACAACTATCTCAATATTCCACTCATTTGACTGGAAAATTTGCTTCTCTGAATCAAAGTATGAGTCTGAAAAGACAATACAACAGTGCCAAAACCAAATTAGTGCGTCAGGAAGGGTCAACTTAATTGTTGAAAAGTATTCTTTCATTGGAAATTTTGTGTTAAACGGAGTGCTGAATGAATGAACATTCAGGCTTAATTGCCTAAAAGTCCGAAACAACTAATACATTTTGGCTTTGTCTATTAATATGCCTGTGATTTCAAAGCCCAAAGCAAGAGTTTAAAAGTTAAATATGGTTCTTTCTTACTGTTGCTTGTAGATCAATTCAGACACCATTCCTTTTTCGGGCAGAGCACTGTATACAGCCATATAGGTCAGAAAAAAATGTTGAGAAAACATTGAAAGAACAACATTCCTAAGTATCCTTTTAGCCCTAAAACACAGCCATACCATCAAAAATTGTCTACATTGTATGGGAATAAAACCCTAACCCTAGCTTCAGGTTTTGCTAGTTAGGGTTAGGGTTCAAATATTTCTCAAAGACAACTATCTCAATATTCCACTCATTTGACTGGAAAATTTGCTTCTCTGAATCAAAGTATGAGTCTGAAAAGACAATACAACAGTGCCAAAACCAAATTAGTGTGTCAGGAAGGGTCAACTTAATTGTTGAAAGGTATTCTTTCATTGGAAATTTTGTGTTGAACGGAGTGCTGAATGAATGAACATTTAGGCTTAATTGCCTAAAAGTCCGAAACAACTAATACATTTTGGATTTGTCTATTAATATGCCTGTGATTTCAAAGCCCAAAGCAAGAGTTTAAAAGTTAAATATGGTTCTTTCTTACTGTTGCTTGTAGATCAATTCAGACACCATTCCTTTTTCGGGCAGAGCACTGTATACAGCCATATAGGTCAGAAAAAAATGTTGAGAAAACATTGAAAGAACAACATTCCTAAGTATCCTTTTAGCCCTAAAACACAGCCATACCATCAAAAATTGTCTACATTGTATGGGAATAAAACCCTAACCCTAGCTTCAGGTTTTGCTAGTTAGGGTTAGGGTTCAAATATTTCTCAAAGACAACTATCTCAATATTCCACTCATTTGACTGGAAAATTTGCTTCTCTGAATCAAAGTATGAGTCTGAAAAGACAATACAACAGTGCCAAAACCAAATTAGTGTGTCAGGAAGGGTCAACTTAATTGTTGAAAGGTATTCTTTCATTGGAAATTTTGTGTTGAACGGAGTGCTGAATGAATGAACATTTAGGCTTAATTGCCTAAAAGTCCGAAACAACTAATACATTTTGGATTTGTCTATTAATATGCCTATGATTTCAAAGCCCAAAGCAAGAGTTTAAAAGTTAAAAAAGGTTCTTTCTTACTGTTGCTTGTAGATCAATTCAGACACCATTCCCTTTTCGGGCAGAGCACTGTATACAGCCATATAGGTCAGAAAAAAATGTTGAGAAAACATTGAAAGAACTACATTCCTAAGTATCCTTTTAGCCCTAAAACACAGCCATACCATCAAAAACTGTCTACATTGTATGGGAATAAAACCCTAACCCTAGCTTCGGGTTTTGCTAGTTAGGGTTAGGGTTCAAATATTTCTCAAAGACAACTATCTCAATATTCCACTCATTTGACTGGAAAATTTGCTTCTCTGAATCAAAGTATGAGTCTGAAAAGACAATACAACAGTGCCAAAACCAAATTAGTGTGTCAGGAAGGGTCAACTTAATTGTTGAAAGGTATTCTTTCATTGGAAATTTTGTGTTGAACGGAGTGCTGAATGAATGAACGTTTAGGCTTAAGCTGCCTAAAAGTCCGAAACAACTAATACATTTTGGCTTTGTCTATTAATATGCCTGTGATTTCAAAGCCCAAAGCAAGAGTTCAAAAGTTAAATATGGTTCTTTCTTACTGTTGCTTGTAGATCAATTCAGACACCATTCCTTTTTCGGGCAGAGCACTGTATACAGCCATATAGGTCAGAAAAACAATGTTGAGAAAACATTGAAAGAACAACATTCCTAAGTATCCTTTCAGCCCTAAAACACAGCCATGCCATCAAAAACTGTCTATATTGTATGGGAATAAAACCCTAACCCTAGCTTCGGGTTTTGCTAGTTAGGGTTAGGGTTCAAATATATCTCAAAGACAACTATCTCAATATTCCACTCATTTGACTGGAAAATTTGCTTCTCTGAATCAAAGTATGAGTCTGAAAAGACAATACAACAGTGCCAAAACCAAATTAGTGTGTCAGGAATGGTCAACTTAATTGTTGAAAGGTATTCTTTCATTGGAAATTTTGTGTTGAACAGAGTGCTGAATGAATAAACGTTTAGGCTTACGTTGCCTAAAAGTCCGAAACAACTAATACATTTTGGCTTTGTCTATTAATATGCCTGTGATTTCAAAGCCCAAAGCAAGAGTTCAAAAGTTAAATATGGTTCTTTCTTACTGTTGCTTGTAGATCAATTCAGACACCATTCCTTTTTCGGGCAGAGCACTGTATACAGCCATATAGGTCAGAAAAACAATGTTGAGAAAACATTGAAAGAACAACATTCCTAAGTATCCTTTCAGCCCTAAAACACAGCCATGCCATCAAAAACTGTCTATATTGTATGGGAATAAAACCCTAACCCTAGCTTCGGGTTTTGCTAGTTAGGGTTAGGGTTCAAATATTTCTCAAAGATAACTATCTCAATATTCCACTCATTTGACTGGAAAATTTGATTCTCTGAATCAAAGTATAAGTCTGAAAAGACAATACAACAGTGCCAAAACCAAATTAGTGTGTCAGGAATGGTCAACTTAATTGTTGAAAGGTATTCTTTCATTGGAAATTTTGTGTTGAACGGAGTGCTGAATGAATGAACGTTTAGGCTTAAGTTGCCCAAAAGTCCGAAACAACTAATACATTTTGGCTTTGTCTATTAATATGCCTGTTATTTCAAAGCCCAAAGCAAGAGTTTAAAAGTTAAATATGGTTCTTTCTTACAGTTGCTTGTAGATCAATTCAGACACCATTCCTTTTTCGGGCAGAGCACTGTATACAGCCATATAGGTCAGAAAAAAATGTTGAGAAAACATAGAAAGAACTACATTCCTAAGTATCCTTTTAGCCCTAAAACACAGCCATACCATCAAAAACTGTCTACATTGTATGGGAATAAAACCCTAACCCTAGCTTCGGGTTTTGCTAGTTAGGGTTAGGGTTCAAATATATCTCAAAGACAACTATCTCAATATTCCACTCATTTGACTGGAAAATTTGCTTCTCTGAATCAAAGTATGAGTCTGAAAAGACAATACAACAGTGCCAAAACCAAATTAGTGCGTCAGGAAGGGTCAACTTAATTGTTGAAAGGTATTCTTTCATTGGAAATTTTGTGTTAAACGGAGTGCTGAATGAATGAACATTCAGGCTTAATTGCCTAAAAGTCCGAAACAACTAATACATTTTGGCTTTGTCTATTAATATGCCTGTGATTTCAAAGCCCAAAGCAAGAGTTTAAAAGTTAAATATAGTTCTTTCTTACTGTTGCTTGTAGATCAATTCAGACACCATTCCTTTTTCGGGCAGAGCACTGTATACAGCCATATAGGTCAGAAAAATATGTTGAGAAAACATTGAAAGAACTACTTTCCTAAGTATCCTTTTAGCCCTAAAACACAGCCATACCATCGAAAACTGTCTACATTGTATGGGAATAAAACCCTAACCCTAGCTTCGGGTTTTGCTAGTTAGGGTTAGGGTTCAAATATTTCTCAAAGACAACTATCTCAATATTCCACTCATTTGACTGGAAAATTTGCTTCTCTGAATCAAAGTATGAGTCTGAAAAGACAATACAACAGTGCCAAAACCAAATTAGTGTGTCAGTAATGGTCAACTTAATTGTTGAAAGGTATTCTTTCATTGGAAATTTTGTGTTGAACGGAGTGCTGAATGAATGAACATTTAGGCTTAATTGCCTAAAAGTCCGAAACAACTAATACATTTTGGCTTTGTCTATTAATATGCCTGTGATTTCAAAGCCCAAAGAAAGAGTTTAAAAGTTAAATATAGTTCTTTCTTACTGTTGCTTGTAGATCAATTCAGACACCATTCCTTTTTCGGGCAGAGCACTGTATACAGCCATATAGGTCAGAAAAATATGTTGAGAAAACATTGAAAGAACTACTTTCCTAAGTATCCTTTTAGCCCTAAAACACAGCCATACCATCAAAAACTGTCTACATTGTATGGGAATAAAACCCTAACCCTAGCTTCGGGTTTTGCTAGTTAGGGTTAGGGTTCAAATATTTCTCAAAGACAACTATCTCAATATTCCACTCATTTGACTGGAAAATTTGCTTCTCTCAATCAAAGTATGAGTCTGAAAAGACAATACAACAGTGCCAAAACCAAATTAGTGTGTCAGGAATTGTCAACTTAATTGTTGAAAGGTATTCTTTCATTGGAAATTTTGTGTTGAACGGAGTGTTGAATGAATGAACGTTTAGGGTTAAGTTGCCTAAAAATCCGAAACAACTAATACATTTTGGCTTTGTCTATTAAAATGCCTGTGATTTCAAAGCCCAAAGCAAGAGATTAAAAGTTAAATATGGTTCTTTCTTACTGTTGCTTGTAGATCAATTCAGACACCATTCCTTTTTCGGGCAGAGCACTGTATACAGCCATATAGGTCAGAAAAAATGTTGAGAAAACATGGAAAGAACTACATTCCTAAGTATCCTTTTAGCCCTAAAACACAGCCATACCATCAAAAACTGTCTACATTGTATGGGAATAAAACCCTAACCCTAGCTTCGGGTTTTGCTAGTTAGGGTTAGGGTTCAAATATTTCTCAATGACAACTATCTCAATATTCCACTCATTTGACTGGAAAATTTGCTTCTCTGAATCAAAGTATGAGTTTGAAAAGACAATACAACAGTGCCAAAACCAAATTAGTGTGTCAGGAATGGTCAACGTAATTGTTGAAAGGTATTCTTTCATTGGAAATTTTGTGTTGAACGGAGTGCTGAATGAATGAACATTTAGGCTTAATTGCCTAAAAGTCCGAAACAACTAATACATTTTGGCTTTGTCTATTAATATGCCTGTGATTTCAAAGCCCAAAGCAAGAGTTTAAAAGTTAAATATGGTTCTTTCTTACTGTTGCTTGTAGATTAATTCAGACACCATTCCTTTTTCGGGCAGAGCACTGTATACAGCCATATAGGTCAGAAAAAAATGTTGAGAAAACATTGAAAGAACAACATTCCTAAGTATCCTTTCAGCCCTAAAACACAGCCATGCCATCAAAAACTGTCTACATTGTATGGGAATAAAACCCTAACCCTAGCTTCGGGTTTTGCTAGTTAGGGTTAGGGTTCAAATATTTCTCAACGACAACTATCTCAATATTCCACTCATTTGACTGGAAAATTTGCTTCTCTGAATCAAAGTATGAGTCTGAAAAGACAATACAACAGTGCCAAAACCAAATTAGTGTGTCAGGAAGGGTCAACTTAATTGTTGAAAGGTATTCTTTCATTGGAAATTTTGTGTTGAACGGAGTGCTGAATGAATGAACATTTAGGCTTAATTGCCTAAAAGTCCGAAACAACTAATACATTTTGGCTTTGTCTATTAATATGCCTGTGATTTCAAAGCCCAAAGCAAGAGTTTAAAAGTTAAATATAGTTCTTTCTTACTGTTGCTTGTAGATCAATTCAGACACCATTCCTTTTTCGGGCAGAGCACTGTATACAGCCATATAGGTCAGAAAAATATGTTGAGAAAACATTGAAAGAACAATATTCCTAAGTATCCTTTTAGCCCCAAAACACAGCCATACCATCAAAAACTGTCTACATTGTATGGGAATAAAACCCTAACCCTAGCTTCGGGTTTTGCTAGTTAGGGTTAGGGTTCAAATATTTCTCAAAGACAACTATCTCAATATTCCACTCATTTGACTGGAAAATTTGCTTCTCTGAATCAAAGTATGAGTCTGAAAAGACAATAAAACAGTGCCAAAACCAAATTAGTGTGTCAGGAATGGTCAACTTAATTGTTGAAAGGTATTCTTTCATTGGAAATTTTGTGTTGAACGGAATGCTGAATGAATGAACGTTTAGGCTTAAGTTGCCTAAAAGTCCGAAACAACTAATACATTTTGGCTTTGTCTATTAATATGCCTGTGATTTCAAAGCCCAAAGCAAGAGTTTAAAAGTTAAATCAGGTTCTTTCTTACTGTTGCTTGTAGATCAATTGAGACACCATTCCTTTTTCGGGCAGAGCACTGTATACAGCCATATAGGTCAGAAAAAAATGTTGAGAAAACATTGAAAGAACTACATTCCTAAGTATCCATTTAGCCCTAAAACACAGCCATACCATCAAAAACTGTCTACATTGTATGGGAATAAAACCCTAACCCTAGCTTCGGGTTTTGCTAGTTAGGGTTAGGGTTCAAATATTTCTCAAAGACAACTATCTCAATATTCCACTCATTTGACTGGAAAATTTGCTTCTCTGAATCAAAGTATGAGTCTGAAAAGACAATAAAACAGTGCCAAAACCAAATTAGTGTGTCAGGAATGGTCAACTTAATTGTTGAAAGGTATTCTTTCATTGGAAATTTTGTGTTGAACGGAATGCTGAATGAATGAACGTTTAGGCTTAAGTTGGCTAAAAGTCCGAAACAACTAATACATTTTGGCTTTGTCTATTAATATGCCTGTGATTTCAAAGCCCAAAGCAAGAGTTTAAAAGTTAAATCAGGTTCTTTCTTACTGTTGCTTGTAGATCAATTGAGACACCATTCCTTTTTCGGGCAGAGCACTGTATACAGCCATATTGGTCAGAAAAAAATGTTGAGAAAACATTGAAAGAACTACATTCCTAAGTATCCTTTTAGCCCTAAAACACAGCCATGCCATCAAAAACTGTCTACATTGTATGGGAATAAAACCCTAACCCTAGCTTCGGGTTTTGCTAGTTAGGGTTAGGGTTCAAATATTTCTCAAAGACAACTATCTCAATATTCCACTCATTTGACTGGAAAATTTGCTTCTCTGAATCAAAATATGAGTCTGAAAAGACAATACAACAGTGCCAAAACCAAATTAGTGTGTCAGGAAGGGTCAACTTAATTGTTGAAAGGTATTCTTTCATTGGAAATTTTGTGTTGAACGGAGTGCTGAATGAATGAACATTTAGGCTTAATTGCCTAAAAGTCCGAAACAACTAATACATTTTGGCTTTGTCTATTAATATGCCTGTGATTTCAAAGCCCAAAGCAAGAGTTTAAAAGTTAAATATGGTTCTTTCTTACTGTTGCTTGTAGATCAATTCAGACACCATTCCTTTTTCGGGCAGAGCACTGTATACTGCCATATAGGTCAGAAAAAAATGTTGAGAAAACATTGAAAGAACAACATTCCTAAGTATCCTTTTAGCCCTAAAACACAGCCATGCCATCAAAAACTGTCTACATTGTATGGGAATAAAACCCTAACCCTAGCTTCGGGTTTCGCTAGTTAGGGTTAGGGTTCAAATATATCTGAAAGACAACTATCTCAATATTCCACTCATTTGACTGGAAAATTTGCTTCTCTGAATCAAAGTATGAGTCTGAAAAGACAATACAACAGTGCCAAAACCAAATTAGTGCGTTAGGAATGGTCAACTTAATTGTTGAAAGGTATTCTTTCATTGGAAATTTTGTGTTGAACGGAGTGCTGAATGAATAAACGTTTAGGCTTAAGTTGCCTAAAAGTCTGAAACAACTAATACATTTTGGCTTTGTCTATTAATATGCCTGTGATTTCAAAGCCCAAAGCAAGAGTTCAAAAGTTAAATATGGTTCTTTCTTACTGTTGCTTGTAGATCAATTCAGACACCATTCCTTTTTCGGGCAGAGCACTGTATACAGCCATATAGGTCAGAAAAAAATGTTGAGAAAACATAGAAAGAACTACATTCCTAAGTATCCTTTTAGCCCTAAAACACAGCCATACCATCAAAAACTGTCTACATTGTATGGGAATAAAACCGTAACCCTAGCTTCGGGTTTTGCTAGTTAGGGTTAGGGTTCAAATATATCTCAAAGACAACTATCTCAATATTCCACTCATTTGACTGGAAAATTTGCTTCTCTGAATCAAAGTATGAGTCTGAAAAGACAATACAACAGTGCCAAAACCAAATTAGTGCGTCAGGAATGGTCAACTTAATTGTTGAAAGGTATTCTTTAATTGGAAATTTTGTGTTGAACGGAGTGCTGAATGAATAAACGTTTAGGCTTAAGTTGCCTAAAAGTCCGAAACAACTAATACATTTTGGCTTTGTCTATTAATATGCCTGTGATTTCAAAGCCCAAAGCAAGAGTTCAAAAGTTAAATTTGGTTCTTTCTTACTGTTGCTTGTAGATCAATTCAGACACCATTCCTTTTTCGGGCAGAGCACTGTATACAGCCATATAGGTCAGAAAAACAATGTTGAGAAAACATTGAAAGAACAACATTCCTAAGTATCCTTTCAGCCCTAAAACACAGCCATGCCATCAAAAACTGTCTATATTGTATGGGAATAAAACCCTAACCCTAGCTTCGGGTTTTGCTAGTTAGGGTTAGGGTTCAAATATATCTCACAGACAACTATCTCAATATTCCACTCATTTGACTGGAAAATTTGCTTCTCTGAATCAAAGTATGAGTCTGAAAAGACAATACAACAGTGCCAAAACCAAATTAGTGCGTCAGGAATGGTCAACTTAATTGTTGAAAGGTATTCTTTCATTGGAAATTTTGTGTTGAACGGAGTGCTGAATGAATAAATGTTTAGGCTTAAGTTGCCTAAAAGTCCGAAACAACTAATACATTTTGGCTTTGTCTATTAATATGCCTGTGATTTCAAAGCCCAAAGCAAGAGTTCAAAAGTTAAATATGGTTCTTTCTTACTGTTGCTTGTAGATCAATTCAGACACCATTCCTTTTTCGGGCAGAGCACTGTATACAGCCATATAGGTCAGAAAAACAATGTTGAGAAAACATTGAAAGAACAACATTCCTAAGTATCCTTTCAGCCCTAAAACACAGCCATGCCATCAAAAACTGTCTATATTGTATGGGAATAAAACCCTAACCCTAGCTTCGGGTTTTGCTAGTTAGGGTTAGGGTTCAAATATTTCTCAAAGACAACTATCTCAATATTCCACTCATTTGACTGGAAAATTTGCTTCTCTGAATCAAAGTATAAGTCTGAAAAGACAATACAACAGTGCCAAAACCAAATTAGTGTGTCAGGAATGGTCAACTTAATTGTTGAAAGGTATTCTTTCATTGGAAATTTTGTGTTGAACGGAGTGCTGAATGAATGAACGTTTAGGCTTAAGTTACCCAAAAGTCCGAAACAACTAATACATTTTGGCTTTGTCTATTAATATGCCTGTGATTTCAAAGCCCAAAGCAAGAGTTTAAAAGTTAAATATGGTTCTTTCTTACTGTTGCTTGTAGATCAATTCAGACACCATTCCTTTTTCGGGCAGAGCACTGTATACAGCCATATAGGTCAGAAAAAAATGTTGAGAAAACATTGAAAGAACAACATTCCTAAGTATCCTTTTAGCCCTAAAACACAGCCATACCATCAAAAATTGTCTACATTGTATGGGAATAAAACCCTAACCCTAGCTTCAGGTTTTGCTAGTTAGGGTTAGGGTTCAAATATTTCTCAAAGACAACTATCTCAATATTCCACTCATTTGACTGGAAAATTTGCTTCTCTGAATCAAAGTATGAGTCTGAAAAGACAATACAACAGTGCCAAAACCAAATTAGTGTGTCAGGAAGGGTCAACTTAATTGTTGAAAGGTATTCTTTCATTGGAAATTTTGTGTTGAACGGAGTGCTGAATGAATGAACATTTAGGGTTAATTGCCTAAAAGTCCGAAACAACTAATACATTTTGGCTTTGTCTATTAATATGCCTGTGATTTCAAAGCCCAAAGCAAGAGTTCAAAAGTTAAATATGGTTCTTTCTTACTGTTGCTTGTAGATCAATTCAGACACCATTCCTTTTTCGGGCAGAGCACTGTATACAGCTATATAGGTCAGAAAAACAATGTTGAGAAAACATTGAAAGAACAACATTCCTAAGTATCCTTTCAGCCCTAAAACACAGCCATGCCATCAAAAACTGTCTATATTGTATGGGAATAAAACCCTAACCCTAGCTTCGGGTTTTGCTAGTTAGGGTTAGGGTTCAAATATTTCTCAAAGACAACTATCTCAATATTCCACTCATTTGACTGGAAAATTTGCTTCTCTGAATCAAAGTATAAGTCTGAAAAGACAATACAACAGTGCCAAAACCAAATTAGTGTGTCAGGAATGGTCAACTTAATTGTTGAAAGGTATTCTTTCATTGGAAATTTTGTGTTGAACGGAGTGCTGAATGAATGAACGTTTAGGCTTAAGTTGCCCAAAAGTCCGAAACAACTAATACATTTTGGCTTTGTCTATTAATATGCCTGTTATTTCAAAGCCCAAAGCAAGAGTTTAAAAGTTAAATATGGTTCTTTCTTACAGTTGCTTGTAGATCAATTCAGACACCATTCCTTTTTCGGGCAGAGCACTGTATACAGCCATATAGGTCAGAAAAAAATGTTGAGAAAACATAGAAAGAACTACATTCCTAAGTATCCTTTTAGCCCTAAAACACAGCCATACCATCAAAAACTGTCTACATTTTATGGGAATAAAACCCTAACCCTAGCTTCGGGTTTTGCTAGTTAGGGTTAGGGTTCAAATATATCTCAAAGACAACTATCTCAATATTCCACTCATTTGACTGGAAAATTTGCTTCTCTGAATCAAAGTATGAGTCTGAAAAGACAATACAACAGTGCCAAAACCAAATTAGTGCGTCAGGAATGGTCAACTTAATTGTTGAAAGGTATTCTTTCATTGGAAATTTTGTGTTGAACGGAGTGCTGAATGAATAAACGTTTAGGCTTAAGTTGCCTAAAAGTCCGAAACAACTAATACATTTTGGCTTTGTCTATTAATATGCCTGTGATTTCAAAGCCCAAAGCAAGAGTTCAAAAGTTAAATTTGGTTCTTTCTTACTGTTGCTTGTAGATCAATTCAGACACCATTCCTTTTTCGGGCAGAGCACTGTATACAGCCATATAGGTCAGAAAAACAATGTTGAGAAAACATTGAAAGAACAACATTCCTAAGTATCCTTTCAGCCCTAAAACACAGCCATGCCATCAAAAACTGTCTATATTGTATGGGAATAAAACCCTAACCCTAGCTTCGGGTTTTGCTAGTTAGGGTTAGGGTTCAAATATATCTCAAAGACAACTATCTCAATATTCCACTCATTTGACTGGAAAATTTGCTTCTCTGAATCAAAGTATGAGTCTGAAAAGACAATACAACAGTGCCAAAACCAAATTAGTGCGTCAGGAATGGTCAACTTAATTGTTGAAAGGTATTCTTTCATTGGAAATTTTGTGTTGAACGGAGTGCTGAATGAATAAACGTTTAGGCTTACGTTGCCTAAAAGTCCGAAACAACTAATACATTTTGGCTTTGTCTATTAATATGCCTGTGATTTCAAAGCCCAAAGCAAGAGTTCAAAAGTTAAATATGGTTCTTTCTTACTGTTGCTTGTAGATCAATTCAGACACCATTCCTTTTTCGGGCAGAGCACTGTATACAGCCATATAGGTCAGAAAAACAATGTTGAGAAAACATTGAAAGAACAACATTCCTAAGTATCCTTTCAGCCCTAAAACACAGCCATGCCATCAAAAACTGTCTATATTGTATGGGAATAAAACCCTAACCCTAGCTTCGGGTTTTGCTAGTTAGGGTTAGGGTTCAAATATTTCTCAAAGATAACTATCTCAATATTCCACTCATTTGACTGGAAAATTTGATTCTCTGAATCAAAGTATAAGTCTGAAAAGACAATACAACAGTGCCAAAACCAAATTAGTGTGTCAGGAATGGTCAACTTAATTGTTGAAAGGTATTCTTTCATTGGAAATTTTGTGTTGAACGGAGTGCTGAATGAATGAACGTTTAGGCTTAAGTTGCCCAAAAGTCCGAAACAACTAATACATTTTCGCTTTGTCTATTAATATGCCTGTTATTTCAAAGCCCAAAGCAAGAGTTTAAAAGTTAAATATGGTTCTTTCTTACAGTTGCTTGTAGATCAATTCAGACACCATTCCTTTTTCGGGCAGAGCACTGTATACAGCCATATAGGTCAGAAAAAAATGTTGAGAAAACATAGAAAGAACTACATTCCTAAGTATCCTTTTAGCCCTAAAACACAGCCATACCATCAAAAACTGTCTACATTGTATGGGAATAAAACCCTAACCCTAGCTTCGGGTTTTGCTAGTTAGGGTTAGGGTTCAAATATATCTCAAAGACAACTATCTCAATATTCCACTCATTTGACTGGAAAATTTGCTTCTCTGAATCAAAGTATGAGTCTGAAAAGACAATACAACAGTGCCAAAACCAAATTAGTGCGTCAGGAAGGGTCAACTTAATTGTTGAAAGGTATTCTTTCATTGGAAATTTTGTGTTAAACGGAGTGCTGAATGAATGAACATTCAGGCTTAATTGCCTAAAAGTCCGAAACAACTAATACATTTTGGCTTTGTCTATTAATATGCCTGTGATTTCAAAGCCCAAAGCAAGAGTTCAAAAGTTAAATATGGTTCTTTCTTACTGTTGCTTGTAGATCAATTCAGACACCATTCCTTTTTCGGGCAGAGCACTGTATACAGCCATATAGGTCAGAAAAACAATGTTGAGAAAACATTGAAAGAACAACATTCCTAAGTATCCTTTCAGCCCTAAAACACAGCCATGCCATCAAAAACTGTCTATATTGTATGGGAATGAAACCCTAACCCTAGCTTCGGGTTTTGCTAGTTAGGGTTAGGGTTCAAATATATCTCAAAGACAACTATCTCAATATTCCACTCATTTGACTGGAAAATTTGCTTCTCTGAATCAAAGTATGAGTCTGAAAAGACAATACAACAGTGCCAAAACCAAATTAGTGCGTCAGGAATGGTCAACTTAATTGTTGAAAGGTATTCTTTCATTGGAAATTTTGTGTTGAACGGAGTGCTGAATGAATAAACGTTTAGGCTTAAGTTGCCTAAAAGTCCAAAACAACTAATACATTTTGGCTTTGTCTATTAATATGCCTGTGATTTCAAAGCCCAAAGCAAGAGTTCAAAAGTTAAATATGGTTCTTTCTTACTGTTGCTTGTAGATCAACTCAGACACCATTCCTTTTTCGGGCAGAGCACTGTATACAGCTATATAGGTCAGAAAAAAATGTTGAGAAAACATAGAAAGAACTACATTCCTAAGTATCCTTTTAGCCCTAAAACACAGCCATACCATCAAAAACTGTCTACATTGTATGGGAATAAAACCCTAACCCTAGCTTCGGGTTTTGCTAGTTAGGGTTAGGGTTCAAATATATCTCAAAGACAACTATCTCAATATTCCACTCATTTGACTGGATAATTTGCTTCTCTGAATCAAAGTATGAGTCTGAAAAGACAATACAACAGTGCCAAAACCAAATTAGTGCGTCAGGAATGGTCAACTTAATTGTTGAAAGGTATTCTTTCATTGGAAATTTTGTGTTGAACGGAGTGCTGAATGAATGAACATTTAGGCTTAATTGCCTAAAAGTCCGAAACAACTAATACATTTTGGATTTGTCTATTAATATGCCTATGATTTCAAAGCCCAAAGCAAGAGTTTAAAAGTTAAAAAAGGTTCTTTCTTACTGTTGCTTGTAGATCAATTCAGACACCATTCCCTTTTCGGGCAGAGCACTGTATACAGCCATATAGGTCAGAAAAAAATGTTGAGAAAACATTGAAAGAACTACATTCCTAAGTATCCTTTTAGCCCTAAAACACAGCCATACCATCAAAAACTGTCTACATTGTATGGGAATAAAACCCTAACCCTAGCTTCGGGTTTTGCTAGTTAGGGTTAGGGTTCAAATATTTCTCAAAGACAACTATCTCAATATTCCACTCATTTGACTGGAAAATTTGCTTCTCTGAATCAAAGTATGAGTCTGAAAAGACAATACAACAGTGCCAAAACCAAATTAGTGTGTCAGGAAGGGTCAACTTAATTGTTGAAAGGTATTCTTTCATTGGAAATTTTGTGTTGAACGGAGTGCTGAATGAATGAACGTTTAGGCTTAAGTTGCCTAAAAGTCCAAAACAACTAATACATTTTGGCTTTGTCTATTAATATGCCTGTGATTTCAAAGCCCAAAGCAAGAGTTCAAAAGTTAAATATGGTTCTTTCTTACTGTTGCTTGTAGATCAACTCAGACACCATTCCTTTTTCGGGCAGAGCACTGTATACAGCTATATAGGTCAGAAAAAAATGTTGAGAAAACATAGAAAGAACTACATTCCTAAGTATCCTTTTAGCCCTAAAACACAGCCATACCATCAAAAACTGTCTACATTGTATGGGAATAAAACCCTAACCCTAGCTTCGGGTTTTGCTAGTTAGGGTTAGGGTTCAAATATATCTCAAAGACAACTATCTCAATATTCCACTCATTTGACTGGAAAATTTGCTTCTCTGAATCAAAGTATGAGTCTGAAAAGACAATACAACAGTGCCAAAACCAAATTAGTGCGTCAGGAAGGGTCAACTTAATTGTTGAAAGGTATTCTTTCATTGGAAATTTTGTGTTAAACGGAGTGCTGAATGAATGAACATTCAGGCTTAATTGCCTAAAAGTCCGAAACAACTAATACATTTTGGCTTTGTCTATTAATATGCCTGTGATTTCAAAGCCCAAAGCAAGAGTTTAAAAGTTAAATATGGTTCTTTCTTACTGTTGCTTGTAGATCAATTCAGACACCATTCCTTTTTCGGGCAGAGCACTGTATACAGCCATATAGGTCAGAAAAAAATGTTGAGAAAACATTGAAAGAACAACATTCCTAAGTATCCTTTTAGCCCTAAAACACAGCCATACCATCAAAAACTGTCTACATTGTATGGGAATAAAACCCTAACCCTAGCTTCAGGTTTTGCTAGTTAGGGTTAGGGTTCAAATATTTCTCAAAGACAACTATCTCAATATTCCACTCATTTGACTGGAAAATTTGCTTCTCTGAATCAAAGTATGAGTCTGAAAAGACAATACAACAGTGCCAAAACCAAATTAGTGTGTCAGGAAGGGTCAACTTAATTGTTGAAAGGTATTCTTTCATTGGAAATTTTGTGTTGAACGGAGTGCTGAATGAATGAACATTTAGGCTTAATTGCCTAAAAGTCCGAAACAACTAATACATTTTGGATTTGTCTATTAATATGCCTATGATTTCAAAGCCCAAAGCAAGAGATTAAAAGTTAAAAAAGGTTCTTTCTTACTGTTGCTTGTAGATCAATTCAGACACCATTCCCTTTTCGGGCAGAGCACTGTATACAGCCATATAGGTCAGAAAAAAATGTTGAGAAAACATTGAAAGAACTACATTCCTAAGTATCCTTTTAGCCCTAAAACACAGCCATACCATCAAAAACTGTCTACATTGTATGGGAATAAAACCCTAACCCTAGCTTCGGGTTTTGCTAGTTAGGGTTAGGGTTCAAATATTTCTCAAAGACAACTATCTCAATATTCCACTCATTTGACTGGAAAATTTGCTTCTCTGAATCAAAGTATGAGTCTGAAAAGACAATACAACAGTGCCAAAACCAAATTAGTGTGTCAGGAAGGGTCAACTTAATTGTTGAAAGGTATTCTTTCATTGGAAATTTTGTGTTGAACGGAGTGCTGAATGAATGAACGTTTAGGCTTAAGTTGCCTAAAAGTCCAAAACAACTAATACATTTTGGCTTTGTCTATTAATATGCCTGTGATTTCAAAGCCCAAAGCAAGAGTTCAAAAGTTAAATATGGTTCTTTCTTACTGTTGCTTGTAGATCAACTCAGACACCATTCCTTTTTCGGGCAGAGCACTGTATACAGCTATATAGGTCAGAAAAAAATGTTGAGAAAACATAGAAAGAACTACATTCCTAAGTATCCTTTTAGCCCTAAAACACAGCCATACCATCAAAAACTGTCTACATTGTATGGGAATAAAACCCTAACCCTAGCTTCGGGTTTTGCTAGTTAGGGTTAGGGTTCAAATATATCTCAAAGACAACTATCTCAATATTCCACTCATTTGACTGGATAATTTGCTTCTCTGAATCAAAGTATGAGTCTGAAAAGACAATACAACAGTGCCAAAACCAAATTAGTGCGTCAGGAATGGTCAACTTAATTGTTGAAAGGTATTCTTTCATTGGAAATTTTGTGTTGAACGGAGTGCTGAATGAATAAACGTTTAGGCTTAAGTTGCCTAAAAGTCCGAAACAACTAATACATTTTGGCTTTGTCTATTAATATGCCTGTGATTTCAAAGCCCAAAGCAAGAGTTCAAAAGTTAAATTTGGTTCTTTCTTACTGTTGCTTGTAGATCAATTCAGACACCATTCCTTTTTCGGGCAGAGCACTGTATACAGCCATATAGGTCAGAAAAAAATGTTGAGAAAACATAGAAAGAACTACATTCCTAAGTATCCTTTTAGCCCTAAAACACAGCCATACCATCAAAAACTGTCTACATTGTATGGGAATAAAACCCTAACCCTAGCTTCGGGTTTTGCTAGTTAGGGTTAGGGTTCAAATATATCTCAAAGACAACTATCTCAATATTCCACTCATTTGACTGGAAAATTTGCTTCTCTGAATCAAAGTATGAGTCTGAAAAGACAATACAACAGTGCCAAAACCAAATTAGTGCGTCAGGAAGGGTCAACTTAATTGTAGAAAGGTATTCTTTCATTGGAAATTTTGTGTTAAACGGAGTGCTGAATGAATGAACATTCAGGCTTAATTGCCTAAAAGTCCGAAACAACTAATACATTTTGGCTTTGTCTATTAATATGCCTGTGATTTCAAAGCCCAAAGCAAGAGTTTAAAAGTTAAATATGGTTCTTTCTTACTGTTGCTTGTAGATCAATTCAGACACCATTCCTTTTTCGGGCAGAGCACTGTATACAGCCATATAGGTCAGAAAAAACTGTTGAGAAAACATTGAAAGAACTACATTCCTAAGTATCCTTTTAGCCCTAAAACACAGCCATACCATCAAAAACTGTCTACATTGTATGGGAATAAAACCCTAACCCTAGCTTCGGGTTTTGCTAGTTAGGGTTAGGGTTCAAATATTTCTCAAAGACAACTATCTCAATATTCCACTCATTTGACTGGAAAATTTGCTTCTCTGAATCAAAGTATGAGTCTGAAAAGACAATACAACAGTGCCAAAACCAAATTAGTGTGTCAGGAAGGGTCAACTTAATTGTTGAAAGGTATTCTTTCATTGGAAATTTTGTGTTGAACGGAGTGCTGAATGAATGAACGTTTAGGCTTAAGCTGCCTAAAAGTCCGAAACAACTAATACATTTTGGCTTTGTCTATTAATATGCCTGTGATTTCAAAGCCCAAAGCAAGAGTTTAAAAGTTAAATATAGTTCTTTCTTACTGTTGCTTGTAGATCAATTCAGACACCATTCCTTTTTCGGGCAGAGCACTGTATACAGCCATATAGGTCAGAAAAAAATATTGAGAAAACATTGAAAGAACTACATTCCTAAGTATCCTTTTAGTCCTAAAACACAGCCATGCCATCAAAAACTGTCTACATTGTATGGGAATAAAACCCTAACCCTAGCTTCGGGTTTCGCTAGTTAGGGTTAGGGTTCAAATATATCTCAAAGACAACTATCTCAATATTCCACTCATTTGACTGGAAAATTTGCTTCTCTGAATCAAAGTATGAGTCTGAAAAGACAATACAACAGTGCCAAAACCAAATTAGTGCGTCAGGAATGGTCAACTTAATTGTTGAAAGGTATTCTTTCATTGGAAATTTTGTGTTGAACGGAGTGCTGAATGAATGAACGTTTAGGCTTAAGTTGCCCAAAAGTCCGAAACAACTAATACATTTTGGCTTTGTCTATTAATATGCCTGTTATTTCAAAGCCCAAAGCAAGAGTTCAAAAGTTAAATATGGTTCTTTCTTACAGTTGCTTGTAGATCAATTCAGACACCATTCCTTTTTCGGGCAGAGCACTGTATACAGCCATATAGGTCAGAAAAAAATGTTGAGAAAACATAGAAAGAACTACATTCCTAAGTATCCTTTTAGCCCTAAAACACAGCCATACCATCAAAAACTGTCTACATTGTATGGGAATAAAACCCTAACCCTAGCTTCGGGTTTTGCTAGTTAGGGTTAGGGTTCAAATATATCTCAAAGACAACTATCTCAATATTCCACTCATTTGACTGGAAAATTTGCTTCTCTGAATCAAAGTATGAGTCTGAAAAGACAATACAACAGTGCCAAAACCAAATTAGTGCGTCAGGAAGGGTCAACTTAATTGTTGAAAGGTATTCTTTCATTGGAAATTTTGTGTTAAACGGAGTGCTGAATGAATGAACATTCAGGCTTAATTGCCTAAAAGTCCGAAACAACTAATACATTTTGGCTTTGTCTATTAATATGCCTGTGATTTCAAAGCCCAAAGCAAGAGTTTAAAAGTTAAATATGGTTCTTTCTTACTGTTGCTTGTAGATCAATTCAGACACCATTCCTTTTTCGGGCAGAGCACTGTATACAGCCATATAGGTCAGAAAAAAATGTTGAGAAAACATTGAAAGAACAACATTCCTAAGTATCCTTTTAGCCCTAAAACACAGCCATACCATCAAAAACTGTCTACATTGTATGGGAATAAAACCCTAACCCTAGCTTCAGGTTTTGCTAGTTAGGGTTAGGGTTCAAATATTTCTCAAAGACAACTATCTCAATATTCCACTCATTTGACTGGAAAATTTGCTTCTCTGAATCAAAGTATGAGTCTGAAAAGACAATACAACAGTGCCAAAACCAAATTAGTGTGTCAGGAAGGGTCAACTTAATTGTTGAAAGGTATTCTTTCATTGGAAATTTTGTGTTGAACGGAGTGCTGAATGAATGAACATTTAGGCTTAATTGCCTAAAAGTCCGAAACAACTAATACATTTTGGATTTGTCTATTAATATGCCTATGATTTCAAAGCCCAAAGCAAGAGTTTAAAAGTTAAAAAAGGTTCTTTCTTACTGTTGCTTGTAGATCAATTCAGACACCATTCCCTTTTCGGGCAGAGCACTGTATACAGCCATATAGGTCAGAAAAAAATGTTGAGAAAACATTGAAAGAACTACATTCCTAAGTATCCTTTTAGCCCTAAAACACAGCCATACCATCAAAAACTGTCTACATTGTATGGGAATAAAACCCTAACCCTAGCTTCGGGTTTTGCTAGTTAGGGTTAGGGTTCAAATATTTCTCAAAGACAACTATCTCAATATTCCACTCATTTGACTGGAAAATTTGCTTCTCTGAATCAAAGTATGAGTCTGAAAAGACAATACAACAGTGCCAAAACCAAATTAGTGTGTCAGGAAGGGTCAACTTAATTGCGAAAGGTATTCTTTCATTGGAAATTTTGTGTTGAACGGAGTGCTGAATGAATGAACGTTTAGGCTTAAGCTGCCTAAAAGTCCGAAACAACTAATACATTTTGGCTTTGTCTATTAATATGCCTGTGATTTCAAAGCCCAAAGCAAGAGTTTAAAAGTTAAATATAGTTCTTTCTTACTGTTGCTTGTAGATCAATTCAGACACCATTCCTTTTTCGGGCAGAGCACTGTATACAGCCATATAGGTCAGAAAAAAATGTTGAGAAAACATTGAAAGAACTACATTCCTAAGTATCCTTTTAGTCCTAAAACACAGCCATGCCATCAAAAACTGTCTACATTGTATGGGAATAAAACCCTAACCCTAGCTTCGGGTTTCGCTAGTTAGGGTTAGGGTTCAAATATATCTCAAAGACAACTATCTCAATATTCCACTCATTTGACTGGAAAATTTGCTTCTCTGAATCAAAGTATGAGTCTGAAAAGACAATACAACAGTGCCAAAACCAAATTAGTGCGTTAGGAATGGTCAACTTAATTGTTGAAAGGTATTCTTTCATTGGAAATTTTGTGTTGAACGGAGTGCTGAATGAATAAACGTTTAGGCTTAAGTTGCCTAAAAGTCCGAAACAACTAATACATTTTGGCTTTGTCTATTAATATGCCTGTGATTTCAAAGCCCAAAGCAAGAGTTCAAAAGTTAAATATGGTTCTTTCTTACTGTTGCTTGTAGATCAATTCAGACACCATTCCTTTTTCGGGCAGAGCACTGTATACAGCCATATAGGTCAGAAAAACAATGTTGAGAAAACATTGAAAGAACAACATTCCTAAGTATCCTTTCAGCCCTAAAACACAGCCATGCCATCAAAAACTGTCTATATTGTATGGGAATAAAACCCTAACCCTAGCTTCGGGTTTTGCTAGTTAGGGTTAGGGTTCAAATATATCTCAAAGACAACTATCTCAATATTCCACTCATTTGACTGGAAAATTTGCTTCTCTGAATCAAAGTATGAGTCTGAAAAGACAATACAACAGTGCCAAAACCAAATTAGTGCGTCAGGAATGGTCAACTTAATTGTTGAAAGGTATTCTTTCATTGGAAATTTTGTGTTGAACGGAGTGCTGAATGAATAAACGTTTAGGCTTAAGTTGCCTAAAAGTCCAAAACAACTAATACATTTTGGCTTTGTCTATTAATATGCCTGTGATTTCAAAGCCCAAAGCAAGAGTTCAAAAGTTAAATATGGTTCTTTCTTACTGTTGCTTGTAGATCAATTCAGACACCATTCCTTTTTCGGGCAGAGCACTGTATACAGCTATATAGGTCAGAAAAAAATGTTGAGAAAACATAGAAAGAACTACATTCCTAAGTATCCTTTTAGCCCTAAAACACAGCCATACCATCAAAAACTGTCTACATTGTATGGGAATAAAACCCTAACCCTAGCTTCGGGTTTTGCTAGTTAGGGTTAGGGTTCAAATATATCTCAAAGACAACTATCTCAATATTCCACTCATTTGACTGGAAAATTTGCTTCTCTGAATCAAAGTATGAGTCTGAAAAGACAATACAACAGTGCCAAAACCAAATTAGTGCGTCAGGAATGGTCAACTTAATTGTTGAAAGGTATTCTTTCATTGGAAATTTTGTGTTGAACGGAGTGCTGAATGAATAAACGTTTAGGCTTAAGTTGCCTAAAAGTCCGAAACAACTAATACATTTTGGCTTTGTCTATTAATATGCCTGTGATTTCAAAGCCCAAAGCAAGAGTTCAAAAGTTAAATTTGGTTCTTTCTTACTGTTGCTTGTAGATCAATTCAGACACCATTCCTTTTTCGGGCAGAGCACTGTATACAGCCATATAGGTCAGAAAAAAATGTTGAGAAAACATTGAAAGAACAACATTCCTAAGTATCCTTTTAGCCCTAAAACACAGCCATACCATCAAAAATTGTCTACATTGTATGGGAATAAAACCCTAACCCTAGCTTCAGGTTTTGCTAGTTAGGGTTAGGGTTCAAATATTTCTCAAAGACAACTATCTCAATATTCCACTCATTTGACTGGAAAATTTGCTTCTCTGAATCAAAGTATGAGTCTGAAAAGACAATACAACAGTGCCAAAACCAAATTAGTGCGTCAGGAAGGGTCAACTTAAT
This sequence comes from Atractosteus spatula, assembly GCF_055471065.1. Lineage (NCBI taxonomy): Eukaryota > Metazoa > Chordata > Actinopteri > Semionotiformes > Lepisosteidae > Atractosteus > Atractosteus spatula. The sequence goes on along the minus strand of NW_028296653.1, from coordinate 71,885 downwards.
TGTTGAAAGGTATTCTTTCATTGGAAATTTTGTGTTGAACGGAGTGCTGAATGAATGAACATTTAGGCTTAATTGCCTAAAAGTCCGAAACAACTAATACATTTTGGATTTGTCTATTAATATGCCTATGATTTCAAAGCCCAAAGCAAGAGTTTAAAAGTTAAAAAAGGTTCTTTCTTACTGTTGCTTGTAGATCAATTCAGACACCATTCCCTTTTCGGGCAGAGCACTGTATACAGCCATATAGGTCAGAAAAAAATGTTGAGAAAACATTGAAAGAACTACATTCCTAAGTATCCTTTTAGCCCTAAAACACAGCCATACCATCAAAAACTGTCTACATTGTATGGGAATAAAACCCTAACCCTAGCTTCGGGTTTCGCTAGTTAGGGTTAGGGTTCAAATATATCTCAAAGACAACTATCTCAATATTCCACTCATTTGACTGGAAAATTTGCTTCTCTGAATCAAAGTATGAGTCTGAAAAGACAATACAACAGTGCCAAAACCAAATTAGTGCGTTAGGAATGGTCAACTTAATTGTTGAAAGGTATTCTTTCATTGGAAATTTTGTGTTGAACGGAGTGCTGAATGAATAAACGTTTAGGCTTAAGTTGCCTAAAAGTCCGAAACAACTAATACATTTTGGCTTTGTCTATTAATATGCCTGTGATTTCAAAGCCCAAAGCAAGAGTTCAAAAGTTAAATATGGTTCTTTCTTACTGTTGCTTGTAGATCAATTCAGACAGCATTCCTTTTTCGGGCAGAGCACTGTATACAGCCATATAGGTCAGAAAAACAATGTTGAAAAAACATTGAAAGAACAACATTCCTAAGTATCCTTTCAGCCCTAAAACACAGCCATGCCATCAAAAACTGTCTATATTGTATGGGAATAAAACCCTAACCCTAGCTTCGGGTTTTGCTAGTTAGGGTTAGGGTTCAAATATATCTCAAAGACAACTATCTCAATATTCCACTCATTTGACTGGAAAATTTGCTTCTCTGAATCAAAGTATGAGTCTGAAAAGACAATACAACAGTGCCAAAACCAAATTAGTGCGTCAGGAATGGTCAACTTAATTGTTGAAAGGTATTCTTTCATTGGAAATTTTGTGTTGAACGGAGTGCTGAATGAATAAACGTTTAGGCTTAAGTTGCCTAAAAGTCCAAAACAACTAATACATTTTGGCTTTGTCTATTAATATGCCTGTGATTTCAAAGCCCAAAGCAAGAGTTCAAAAGTTAAATATGGTTCTTTCTTACTGTTGCTTGTAGATCAATTCAGACACCATTCCTTTTTCGGGCAGAGCACTGTATACAGCCATATAGGTCAGAAAAACAATGTTGAGAAAACATTGAAAGAACAACATTCCTAAGTATCCTTTCAGCCCTAAAACACAGCCATGCCATCAAGAACTGTCTATATTGTATGGGAATAAAACCCTAACCCTAGCTTCGGGTTTTGCTAGTTAGGGTTAGGGTTCAAATATTTCTCAAAGACAACTATCTCAATATTCCACTCATTTGACTGGAAAATTTGCTTCTCTGAATCGAAGTATAAGTCTGAAAAGACAATACAACAGTGCCAAAACCAAATTAGTGCGTCAGGAATGGTCAACTTAATTGTTGAAAGGTATTCTTTCATTGGAAATTTTGTGTTGAACGGAGTGCTGAATGAATGAACGTTTAGGCTTAAGTTGCCCAAAAGTCCGAAACAACTAATACATTTTGGCTTTGTCTATTAATATGCCTGTGATTTCAAAGCCCAAAGCAAGAGTTCAAAAGTTAAATTTGGTTCTTTCTTACTGTTGCTTGTAGATCAATTCAGACACCATTCCTTTTTCGGGCAGAGCACTGTATACAGCCATATAGGTCAGAAAAACAATGTTGAGAAAACATTGAAAGAACATCATTCCTAAGTATCCTTTCAGCCCTAAAACACAGCCATGCAATCAAAAACTGTCTATATTGTATGGGAATAAAACCCTAACCCTAGCTTCGGGTTTTGCTAGTTAGGGTTAGGGTTCAAATATTTCTCAAAGACAACTATCTCAATATTCCACTCATTTGACTGGAAAATTTGCTTCTCTGAATCAAAGTATGAGTCTGAAAAGACAATACAACAGTGCCAAAACCAAATTAGTGTGTCAGGAATGGTCAACTTAATTGTTGAAAGGTATTCTTTCATTGGAAATTTTGTGTTAAACGGAGTGCTGAATGAATGAACATTCAGGCTTAATTGCCTAAAAGTCCGAAACAACTAATACATTTTGGCTTTGTCTATTAATATGCCTGTGATTTCAAAGCCCAACGCAAGAGTTTAAAAGTTAAATATGGTTCTTTCTTACTGTTGCTTGTAGATCAATTCAGACACCATTCCTTTTTCGGGCAGAGCACTGTATACAGCCATATAGGTCAGAAAAAAATGTTGAGAAAACATTGAAAGAACAACATTCCTAAGTATCCTTTCAGCCCTAAAACACAGCCATGCCATCAAGAACTGTCTATATTGTATGGGAATAAAACCCTAACCCTAGCTTCGGGTTTTGCTAGTTAGGGTTAGGGTTCAAATATTTCTCAAAGACAACTATCTCAATATTCCACTCATTTGACTGGAAAATTTGCTTCTCTGAATCAAAGTATGAGTCTGAAAAGACAATACAACAGTGCCAAAACCAAATTAGTGTGTCAGGAATGGTCAACTTAATTGTTGAAAGGTATTCTTTCATTGGAAATTTTGTGTTAAACGGAGTGCTGAATGAATGAACATTCAGGCTTAATTGCCTAAAAGTCCGAAACAACTAATACATTTTGGCTTTGTCTATTAATATGCCTGTGATTTCAAAGCCCAACGCAAGAGTTTAAAAGTTAAATATGGTTCTTTCTTACTGTTGCTTGTAGATCAATTCAGACACCATTCCTTTTTCGGGCAGAGCACTGTATACAGCCATATAGGTCAGAAAAAAATGTTGAGAAAACATTGAAAGAACAACATTCCTAAGTATCCTTTTAGCCCTAAAACACAGCCATACCATCAAAAATTGTCTACATTGTATGGGAATAAAACCCTAACCCTAGCTTCAGGTTTTGCTAGTTAGGGTTAGGGTTCAAATATTTCTCAAAGACAACTATCTCAATATTCCACTCATTTGACTGGAAAATTTGCTTCTCTGAATCAAAGTATGAGTCTGAAAAGACAATACAACAGTGCCAAAACCAAATTAGTGTGTCAGGAAGGGTCAACTTAATTGTTGAAAGGTATTCTTTCATTGGAAATTTTGTGTTAAACGGAGTGCTGAATGAATGAACATTCAGGCTTAATTGCCTAAAAGTCCGAAACAACTAATACATTTTGGCTTTGTCTATTAATATGCCTGTGATTTCAAAGCCCAAAGCAAGAGTTTAAAAGTTAAATATGGTTCTTTCTTACTTTTGCTTGTAGATCAATTCAGAGACCATTCCTTTTTCGGGCAGAGCACTGTATACAGCCATATAGGTCAGAAAAAAATGTTGAGAAAACATTGAAAGAACAACATTCCTAAGTATCCTTTTAGCCCTAAAACACAGCCATACCATCAAAAATTGTCTACATTGTATGGGAATAAAACCCTAACCCTAGCTTCAGGTTTTGCTAGTTAGGGTTAGGGTTCAAATATTTCTCAAAGACAACTATCTGAATATTCCACTCATTTGACTGGAAAATTTGCTTCTCTGAATCAAAGTATGAGTCTGAAAAGACAATACAACAGTGCCAAAACCAAATTAGTGTGTCAGGAAGGTTCAACTTAATTGTTGAAAGGTATTCTTTCATTGGAAATTTTGTGTTGAACGGAGTGCTGAATGAATGAACATTTAGGCTTAATTGCCTAAAAGTCCGAAACAACTAATACATTTTGGATTTGTCTATTAATATACCTATGATTTCAAAGCCCAAAGCAAGAGTTTAAAAGTTAAAAAAGGTTCTTTCTTACTGTTGCTTGTAGATCAATTCAGACACCATTCCCTTTTCGGGCAGAGCACTGTATACAGCCATATAGGTCAGAAAAAAATGTTGAGAAAACATTGAAAGAACTACATTCCTAAGTATCCTTTTAGCCCTAAAACACAGCCATACCATCAAAAACTGTCTACATTGTATGGGAATAAAACCCTAACCCTAGCTTCGGGTTTTGCTAGTTAGGGTTAGGGTTCAAATATTTCTCAAAGACAACTATCTCAATATTCCACTCATTTGACTGGAAAATTTGCTTCTCTGAATCAAAGTATGAGTCTGAAAAGACAATAAAACAGTGCCAAAACCAAATTAGTGTGTCAGGAAGGGTCAACTTAATTGTTGAAAGGTATTCTTTCATTGGAAATTTTGTGTTGAACGGAGTGCTGAATGAATGAACGTTTAGGCTTAATTGCCTAAAAGTCCGAAACAACTAATACATTTTGGCTTTGTCTATTAATATGCCTGTGATTTCAAAGCCCAAAGCAAGAGATTAAAAGTTAAATATGGTTCTTTCTTACTGTTGCTTGTAGATTAATTCAGACACCATTCCTTTTTCGGGCAGAGCACTGTATACAGCCATATAGGTCAGAAAAAAATGTTGAGAAAACATTGATAGAACAACATTCCTAAGTATCCTTTCAGCCCTAAAACACAGCCATGCCATCAAAAACTGTCTACATTGTATGGGAATAAAACCCTAACCCTAGCTTCGGGTTTTGCTAGTTAGGGTTAGGGTTCAAATATTTCTCAAAGACAACTATCTCAATATTCCACTCATTTGACTGGAAAATTTGCTTCTCTGAATCAAAGTATGAGTCTGAAAAGACAATACAACAGTGCCAAAACCAAATTAGTGTGTCAGTAATGGTCAACTTAATTGTTGAAAGGTATTCTTTCATTGGAAATTTTGTGTTGAACGGAGTTCTGAATGAATGAACGTTTAGGCTTAAGTTGCCTAAAAGTCCGAAACAACTAATACATTTTGGCTTTGTCTATTAATATGCCTGTGATTTCAAAGCCCAAAGCAAGAGATTAAAAGTTAAATATGGTTCTTTCTTACTGTTGCTTGTAGATTAATTCAGACACCATTCCTTTTTTCGGGCAGAGCACTGTATACAGCCATATAGGTCAGAAAAAAATGTTGAGAAAACATTGATAGAACAACATTCCTAAGTATCCTTTCAGCCCTAAAACACAGCCATGCCATCAAAAACTGTCTACATTGTATGGGAATAAATCCCTAACCCTAGCTTTGGGTTTTGCTAGTTAGGGTTAGGGTTCAAATATTTCTCAAAGACAACTATCTCAATATTCCACTCATTTGACTGGAAAATTTGCTTCTCTGAATCAAAGTATGAGTCTGAAAAGACAATACAACAGTGCCAAAACCAAATTAGTGTGTCAGGAAGGGTAAACTTAATTGTTGAAAGGTATTCTTTCATTGGAAATTTTGTGTTGAACGGAGTGCTGAATGAATGAACGTTTAGGCTTAAGTTGCCTAAAAGTCCGAAACAACTAATACATTTTGGCTTTGTCTATTAATATGCCTGTGATTTCAAAGCCCAAAGCAAGAGTTTAAAAGTTAAATAAGGTTCTTTCTTACTGTTGCTTGTAGATCAATTCAGACACCATTCCTTTTTCGGGCAGAGCACTGTATACAGCCATATAGGTCAGAAAAAAATGTTGAGAAAACACTGAATGAACTACATTCCTAAGTATCCTTTTAGCCCTAAAACACAGCCATGCCATCAAAAACTGTTTATATTGTATGGGAATAAAACCCTAACCCTAGCTTCGGGTTTTGCTAGTTACGGTTAGGGTTCAAATATATCTCAAAGACAACTATCTCAATATTCCACTCATTTGACTGGAAAATTTGCTTCTCTGAATCAAAGTATGAGTCTGAAAAGACAATACAACAGTGCCAAAACCAAATTAGTGCGTCAGGAATGGTCAACTTAATTGTTGAAAGGTATTCTTTCATTGGAAATTTTGTGTTGAACGGAGTGCTGAATGAATAAACGTTTAGGCTTAAGTTGCCTAAAAGTCCGAAACAACTAATACATTTTGGCTTTGTCTATTAATATGCCTGTGATTTCAAAGCCCAAAGCAAGAGTTCAAGAGTTAAATATGGTTCTTTCTTACTGTTGCTTGTAGATCAATTCAGACACCATTCCTTTTTCGGGCAGAGCACTGTATACAGCCATATAGGTCAGAAAAAAATGTTGAGAAAACACTGAAAGAACTATATTCCTAAGTATCATTTCAGCCCTAAAACACAGCCATGCCATCAAAAACTGTCTACATTGTATAGGAATAAAACCCTAACCCTAGCTTCGGGTTTTGCTAGTTAGGGTTAGGGTTTAAATATTTCTCAAAGACAATTATCTCAATATTCCACTCATTTGACTGGAAAATTTGCTTCTCTGAATCAAAGTATGAGTCTGAAAAGACAATACAACAGTGCCAAAACCAAATTAGTGTGTCAGGAATGGTCAACTTAATTGTTGAAAGGTATTCTTTCATTGGAAATTTTGTGTTGAACGGAATGCTGAATGAATGAACGTTTAGGCTTAAGTTGCCTAAAAGTCCGAAACAACTAATACATTTTGGCTTTGTCTATTAATATGCCTGTGATTTCAAAGCCCAAAGCAAGAGTTTAAAAGTTAAATCAGGTTCTTTCTTACTGTTGCTTGTAGATCAATTGAGACACCATTCCTTTTTCGGGCAGAGCACTGTATACAGCCATATTGGTCAGAAAAACAATGTTGAGAAAACATTGAAAGAACAACATTCCTAAGTATCCTTTCAGCCCTAAAACACAGCCATGCCATCAAAAACTGTCTATATTGTATGGGAATAAAACCCTAACCCTAGCTTCGGGTTTTGCTAGTTAGGGTTAGGGTTCAAATATTTCTCAAAGACAACTATCTCAATATTCCACTCATTTGACTGGAAAATTTGCTTCTCTGAATCAAAGTATAAGTCTGAAAAGACAATACAACAGTGCCAAAACCAAATTAGTGTGTCAGGAATGGTCAACTTAATTGTTGAAAGGTATTCTTTCATTGGAAATTTTGTGTTGAACGGAGTGCTGAATGAATGAACGTTTAGGCTTAAGTTGCCCAAAAGTCCGAAACAACTAATACATTTTGGCTTTGTCTATTAATATGCCTGTTATTTCAAAGCCCAAAGCAAGAGTTTAAAAGTTAAATATGGTTCTTTCTTACAGTTGCTTGTAGATCAAATCAGACACCATTCCTTTTTCGGGCAGAGCACTGTATACAGCCATATAGGTCAGAAAAAAATGTTGAGAAAACACTGAAAGAACTATATTCCTAAGTATCATTTCAGCCCTAAAACACAGCCATGCCATCAAAAACTGTCTACATTGTATGGGAATAAAACCCTAACCCTAGCTTCAGGTTTTGCTAGTTAGGGTTAGGGTTCAAATATTTCTCAAAGACAACTATCTCAATATTCCACTCATTTGACTGGAAAATTTGCTTCTCTCAATCAAAGTATGAGTCTGAAAAGACAATACAACAGTGCCAAAACCAAATTAGTGTGTCAGGAAGGGTCAACTTAATTGTTGAAACGTATTCTTTCATTGGAAATTTTGTGTTGAACGGAATGCTGAATGAATGAACGTTTAGGCTTAAGTTGCCTGAAAGTCCGAAACAACTAATACATTTTGGATTTGTCTATTAATATGCCTATGATTTCAAAGCCCAAAGCAAGAGTTTAAAAGTTAAAAAAGGTTCTTTCTTACTGTTGCTTGTAGATCAATTCAGACACCATTCCCTTTTCGGGCAGAGCACTGTATACAGCCATATAGGTCAGAAAAAAATGTTGAGAAAACATTGAAAGAACTACATTCCTAAGTATCCTTTTAGCCCTAAAACACAGCCATACCATCAAAAACTGTCTACATTGTATGGGAATAAAACCTTAACCCTAGCTTCGGGTTTTGCTAGTTAGGGTTAGGGTTCAAATATTTCTCAATGACAACTATCTCAATATTCCACTCATTTGACTGGAAAATTTGCTTCTCTGAATCAAAGTATGAGTCTGAAAAGACAATAAAACAGTGCCAAAACCAAATTAGTGTGTCAGGAAGGGTCAACTTAATTGTTGAAATGTATTCTTTCATTGGAAATTTTGTGTTGAACGGAGTGCTGAATGAATGAACGTTTAGGCTTAATTGCCTAAAAGTCCGAAACAACTAATACATTTTGGCTTTGTCTATTAATATGCCTGTGATTTCAAAGCCCAAAGCAAGAGATTAAAAGTTAAATATGGTTCTTTCTTACTGTTGCTTGTAGATTAATTCAGACACCATTCCTTTTTCGGGCAGAGCACTGTATACAGCCATATAGGTCAGAAAAAAATGTTGAGAAAACATTGATAGAACAACATTCCTAAGTGTCCTTTCAGCACTAAAACACAGCCATGCCATCAAAAACTGTCTACATTGTATGGGAATAAATCCCTAACCCTAGCTTCGGGTTTTGCTAGTTAGGGTTAGGGTTCAAATATTTCTCAAAGACAACTATCTCAATATTCCACTCATTTGACTGGAAAATTTGCTTCTCTGAATCAAAGTATGAGTCTGAAAAGACAATACAACAGTGCCAAAACCAAATTAGTGTGTCAGGAAGGGTAAACTTAATTGTTGAAAGGTATTCTTTCATTGGAAATTTTGTGTTGAACGGAGTGCTGAATGAATGAACGTTTAGGCTTAAGTTGCCTAAAAGTCCGAAACAACTAATACATTTTGGCTTTGTCTATTAATATGCCTGTGATTTCAAAGCCCAAAGCAAGAGTTTAAAAGTTAAATAAGGTTCTTTCTTACTGTTGCTTGTAGATCAATTCAGACACCATTCCTTTTTCGGGCAGAGCACTGTATACAGCCATATAGGTCAGAAAAAAATGTTGAGAAAACACTGAATGAACTACATTCCTAAGTATCCTTTTAGCCCTAAAACACAGCCATGCCATCAAAAACTGTTTATATTGTATGGGAATAAAACCCTAACCCTAGCTTCGGGTTTTGCTAGTTAGGGTTAGGGTTCAAATATATCTCAAAGACAACTATCTCAATATTCCACTCATTTGACTGGAAAATTTGCTTCTCTGAATCAAAGTATGAGTCTGAAAAGACAATACAACAGTGCCAAAACCAAATTAGTGCGTCAGGAATGGTCAACTTAATTGTTGAAAGGTATTCTTTCATTGGAAATTTTGTGTTGAACGGAGTGCTGAATGAATAAACGTTTAGGCTTAAGTTGCCTAAAAGTCCGAAACAACTAATACATTTTGGCTTTGTCTATTAATATGCCTGTGATTTCAAAGCCCAAAGCAAGAGTTCAAGAGTTAAATATGGTTCTTTCTTACTGTTGCTTGTAGATCAATTCAGACACCATTCCTTTTTCGGGCAGAGCACTGTATACAGCCATATAGGTCAGAAAAAAATGTTGAGAAAACACTGAAAGAACTATATTCCTAAGTATCATTTCAGCCCTAAAACACAGCCATGCCATCAAAAACTGTCTACATTGTATAGGAATAAAACCCTAACCCTAGCTTCGGGTTTTGCTAGTTAGGGTTAGGGTTTAAATATTTCTCAAAGACAATTATCTCAATATTCCACTCATTTGACTGGAAAATTTGCTTCTCTGAATCAAAGTATGAGTCTGAAAAGACAATACAACAGTGCCAAAACCAAATTAGTGTGTCAGGAATGGTCAACTTAATTGTTGAAAGATATTCTTTCATTGGAAATTTTGTGTTGAACGGAATGCTGAATGAATGAACGTTTAGGCTTAAGTTGCCTAAAAGTCCGAAACAACTAATACATTTTGGCTTTGTCTATTAATATGCCTGTGATTTCAAAGCCCAAAGCAAGAGTTTAAAAGTTAAATCAGGTTCTTTCTTACTGTTGCTTGTAGATCAATTGAGACACCATTCCTTTTTCGGGCAGAGCACTGTATACAGCCATATAGGTCAGAAAAAAATGTTGAGAAAACATTGAAAGAACAACATTCCTAAGTATCATTTCAGCCCTAAAACACAGCCATGCCATCAAAAACTGTCTACATTGTATGGGAATAAAACCCTAACCCTAGCTTCAGGTTTTGCTAGTTAGGGTTAGGGTTCAAATATTTCTCAAAGACAACTATCTCAATATTCCACTCATTTGACTGGAAAATTTGCTTCTCTCAATCAAAGTATGAGTCTGAAAAGACAATACAACAGTGCCAAAACCAAATTAGTGTGTCAGGAAGGGTCAACTTAATTGTTGAAACGTATTCTTTCATTGGAAATTTTGTGTTGAACGGAATGCTGAATGAATGAACGTTTAGGCTTAAGTTGCCTGAAAGTCCGAAACAACTAATACATTTTGGATTTGTCTATTAATATGCCTATGATTTCAAAGCCCAAAGCAAGAGTTTAAAAGTTAAAAAAGGTTCTTTCTTACTGTTGCTTGTAGATCAATTCAGACACCATTCCCTTTTCGGGCAGAGCACTGTATACAGCCATATAGGTCAGAAAAAAATGTTGAGAAAACATTGAAAGAACTACATTCCTAAGTATCCTTTTAGCCCTAAAACACAGCCATACCATCAAAAACTGTCTACATTGTATGGGAATAAAACCTTAACCCTAGCTTCGGGTTTTGCTAGTTAGGGTTAGGGTTCAAATATTTCTCAATGACAACTATCTCAATATTCCACTCATTTGACTGGAAAATTTGCTTCTCTGAATCAAAGTATGAGTCTGAAAAGACAATAAAACAGTGCCAAAACCAAATTAGTGTGTCAGGAAGGGTCAACTTAATTGTTGAAATGTATTCTTTCATTGGAAATTTTGTGTTGAACGGAGTGCTGAATGAATGAACGTTTAGGCTTAATTGCCTAAAAGTCCGAAACAACTAATACATTTTGGCTTTGTCTATTAATATGCCTGTGATTTCAAAGCCCAAAGCAAGAGATTAAAAGTTAAATATGGTTCTTTCTTACTGTTGCTTGTAGATTAATTCAGACACCATTCCTTTTTCGGGCAGAGCACTGTATACAGCCATATAGGTCAGAAAAAAATGTTGAGAAAACATTGATAGAACAACATTCCTAAGTATCCTTTCAGCACTAAAACACAGCCATGCCATCAAAAACTGTCTACATTGTATGGGAATAAATCCCTAACCCTAGCTTCGGGTTTTGCTAGTTAGGGTTAGGGTTCAAATATTTCTCAAAGACAACTATCTCAATATTCCACTCATTTGACTGGAAAATTTGCTTCTCTGAATCAAAGTATGAGTCTGAAAAGACAATACAACAGTGCCAAAACCAAATTAGTGTGTCAGGAATGGTCAACTTAATTGTTGAAAGGTATTCTTTCATTGGAAATTTTGTGTTGAACGGAGTGCTGAATGAATGAACGTTTAGGCTTAAGTTGCCTAAAAGTCCGAAACAACTAATACATTTTGGCTTTGTCTATTAATATGCCTGTGATTTCAAAGCCCAAAGCAAGAGTTTAAAAGTTAAATAAGGTTCTTTCTTACTGTTGCTTGTAGATCAATTGAGACACCATTCCTTTTTCGGGCAGAGCACTGTATACAGCCATATAGGTCAGAAAAAAAATGTTGAGAAAACATTGAAAGAACAACATTCCTAAGTATCCTTTTAGCCCTAAAACACAGCCATGCCATCAAAAACTGTCTACATTGTATGGGAATAAAACCCTAACCCTAGCTTCGGGTTTTGCTAGTTAGGGTTAGGGTTCAAATATTTCTCAAAGACAACTATCTCAATATTCCACTCATTTGACTGGAAAATTTGCTTCTCTGAATCAACATATGAGTCTGAAAAGACAATACAACAGTGCCAAAACCAAATTAGTGTGTCAGGAAGGGTCAACTTAATTGTTGAAAGGTATTCTTTCATTGGAAATTTTGTGTTGAACGGTGTGCTGAATGAATGAACGTTTAGGCTTAAGTTGCCTAAAAGTCCGAAACAACTAATACATTTTGGGTTTGTCTATTAATATGCCTGTGATTTCAAAGCCCAAAGCAAGAGTTTAAAAGTTAAATATACTTCTTTCTTACTGTTGCTTGTAGATCAATTCAGACACCATTCCTTTTTCGGGCAGAGCACTGTATACAGCCATATAGGTCAGAAAAACAATGTTGAGAAAACATTGAAAGAACAACATTCCTAAGTATCCTTTCAGCCCTAAAACACAGCCATGCCATCAAAAACTGTCTACATTGTATGGGAATAAAACCCAAACCCTAGCTTCGGGTTTTGCTAGTTAGGGTTAGGGTTCAAATATTTCTCAAAGACAACTATCTCAATATTCCACTCATTTGACTGGAAAATTTGCTTCTCTGAATCAAAGTATGAGTCTGAAAAGACAATACAACAGTGCCAAAACCAAATTAGTGTGTCAGGAAGGGTCAACTTAATTGTTGAAAGGTATTCTTTCATTGGAAATTTTGTGTTGAACGGAGTGCTGAATGAATGAACGTTTAGGCTTAAGTTGCCTAAAAGTCCGAAACAACTAATACATTTTGGCTTTGTCTATTAATATGCCTGTGATTTCAAAGCCCAAAGCAAGAGTTTAAAAGTTAAATATGGTTCTTTCTTACTGTTGCTTGTAGATCAATTCAGACACCATTCCTTTTTCGGGCAGAGCACTGTATACAGCCTTATAGGTCAGAAAAAAATGTTGAGAAAACACTGAATGAACTACATTCCTAAGTATCCTTTTAGCCCTAAAACACAGCCATACCATCAAAAACTGTCTACATTGTATGGGAATAAAACCCAAACCCTAGCTTCGGGTTTTGCTAGTTAGGGTTAGGGTTCAAATATTTCTCAAAGACAACTATCTCAATATTCCACTCATTTGACTGGAAAATTTGCTTCTCTGAATCAAAGTATGAGTCTGAAAAGACAATACAACAGTGCCAAAACCAAATTAGTGTGTCAGGAAGGGTCAACTTAATTGTTGAAAGGTATTCTTTCATTGGAAATTTTGTGTTGAACGGAGTGCTGAATGAATAAACGTTTAGGCTTAAGTTGCCTAAAAGTCCGAAACAACTAATACATTTTGGCTTTGTCTATTAATATGCCTGTGATTTCAAAGCCCAAAGCAAGAGTTCAAAAGTTAAATATGGTTCTTTCTTACTGTTGCTTGTAGATCAATTCAGACACCATTCCTTTTTCGGGCAGAGCACTGTATACAGCCATATAGGTCAGAAAAACAATGTTGAGAAAACATTGAAAGAACAACATTCCTAAGTATCCTTTCAGCCCTAAAACACAGCCATGCCATCAAAAACTGTCTATATTGTATGGGAATAAAACCCTAACCCTAGCTTCGGGTTTTGCTAGTTAGGGTTAGGGTTCAAATATATCTCAAAGACAACTATCTCAATATTCCACTCATTTGACTGGAAAATTTGCTTCTCTGAATCAAAGTATGAGTCTGAAAAGACAATACAACAGTGCCAAAACCAAATTAGTGCGTCAGGAATGGTCAACTTAATTGTTGAAAGGTATTCTTTCATTGGAAATTTTGTGTTGAACGGAGTGCTGAATGAATAAACGTTTAGGCTTAAGTTGCCTAAAAGTCCAAAACAACTAATACATTTTGGCTTTGTCTATTAATATGCCTGTGATTTCAAAGCCCAAAGCAAGAGTTCAAAAGTTAAATATGGTTCTTTCTTACTGTTGCTTGTAGATCAATTCAGACACCATTCCTTTTTCGGGCAGAGCACTGTATACAGCTATATAGGTCAGAAAAAAATGTTGAGAAAACATAGAAAGAACTACATTCCTAAGTATCCTTTTAGCCCTAAAACACAGCCATACCATCAAAAACTGTCTACATTGTATGGGAATAAAACCCTAACCCTAGCTTCGGGTTTTGCTAGTTAGGGTTAGGGTTCAAATATATCTCAAAGACAACTATCTCAATATTCCACTCATTTGACTGGAAAATTTGCTTCTCTGAATCAAGGTATGAGTCTGAAAAGACAATACAACAGTGCCAAAACCAAATTAGTGCGTCAGGAATGGTCAACTTAATTGTTGAAAGGTATTCTTTCATTGGAAATTTTGTGTTGAACGGAGTGCTGAATGAATAAACGTTTAGGCTTAAGTTGCCTAAAAGTCCGAAACAACTAATACATTTTGGCTTTGTCTATTAATATGCCTGTGATTTCAAAGCCCAAAGCAAGAGTTCAAAAGTTAAATTTGGTTCTTTCTTACTGTTGCTTGTAGATCAATTCAGACACCATTCCTTTTTCGGGCAGAGCACTGTATACAGCCATATAGGTCAGAAAAAAATGTTGAGAAAACATTGAAAGAACAACATTCCTAAGTATCCTTTTAGCCCTAAAACACAGCCATACCATCAAAAATTGTCTACATTGTATGGGAATAAAACCCTAACCCTAGCTTCAGGTTTTGCTAGTTAGGGTTAGGGTTCAAATATTTCTCAAAGACAACTATCTCAATATTCCACTCATTTGACTGGAAAATTTGCTTCTCTGAATCAAAGTATGAGTCTGAAAAGACAATACAACAGTGCCAAAACCAAATTAGTGCGTCAGGAAGGGTCAACTTAATTGTTGAAAGATATTCTTTCATTGGAAATTTTGTGTTGAACGGAGTGCTGAATGAATGAACATTTAGGCTTAATTGCCTAAAAGTCCGAAACAACTAATACATTTTGGATTTGTCTATTAATATGCCTATGATTTCAAAGCCCAAAGCAAGAGTTTAAAAGTTAAAAAAGGTTCTTTCTTACTGTTGCTTGTAGATCAATTCAGACACCATTCCCTTTTCGGGCAGAGCACTGTATACAGCCATATAGGTCAGAAAAAAATGTTGAGAAAACATTGAAAGAACTACATTCCTAAGTATCCTTTTAGCCCTAAAACACAGCCATACCATCAAAAACTGTCTACATTGTATGGGAATAAAACCCTAACCCTAGCTTCGGGTTTCGCTAGTTAGGGTTAGGGTTCAAATATATCTCAAAGACAACTATCTCAATATTCCACTCATTTGACTGGAAAATTTGCTTCTCTGAATCAAAGTATGAGTCTGAAAAGACAATACAACAGTGCCAAAACCAAATTAGTGCGTTAGGAATGGTCAACTTAATTGTTGAAAGGTATTCTTTCATTGGAAATTTTGTGTTGAACGGAGTGCTGAATGAATAAACGTTTAGGCTTAAGTTGCCTAAAAGTCCGAAACAACTAATACATTTTGGCTTTGTCTATTAATATGCCTGTGATTTCAAAGCCCAAAGCAAGAGTTCAAAAGTTAAATATGGTTCTTTCTTACTGTTGCTTGTAGATCAATTCAGACAGCATTCCTTTTTCGGGCAGAGCACTGTATACAGCCATATAGGTCAGAAAAACAATGTTGAAAAAACATTGAAAGAACAACATTCCTAAGTATCCTTTCAGCCCTAAAACACAGCCATGCCATCAAAAACTGTCTATATTGTATGGGAATAAAACCCTAACCCTAGCTTCGGGTTTTGCTAGTTATGGTTAGGGTTCAAATATATCTCAAAGACAACTATCTCAATATTCCACTCATTTGACTGGAAAATTTGCTTCTCTGAATCAAAGTATGAGTCTGAAAAGACAATACAACAGTGCCAAAACCAAATTAGTGCGTCAGGAATGGTCAACTTAATTGTTGAAAGGTATTCTTTCATTGGAAATTTTGTGTTGAACGGAGTGCTGAATGAATAAACGTTTAGGCTTAAGTTGCCTAAAAGTCCAAAACAACTAATACATTTTGGCTTTGTCTATTAATATGCCTGTGATTTCAAAGCCCAAAGCAAGAGTTCAAAAGTTAAATATGGTTCTTTCTTACTGTTGCTTGTAGATCAATTCAGACACCATTCCTTTTTCGGGCAGAGCACTGTATACAGCCATATAGGTCAGAAAAACAATGTTGAGAAAACATTGAAAGAACAACATTCCTAAGTATCCTTTCAGCCCTAAAACACAGCCATGCCATCAAGAACTGTCTATATTGTATGGGAATAAAACCCTAACCCTAGCTTCGGGTTTTGCTAGTTAGGGTTAGGGTTCAAATATTTCTCAAAGACAACTATCTCAATATTCCACTCATTTGACTGGAAAATTTGCTTCTCTGAATCGAAGTATAAGTCTGAAAAGACAATACAACAGTGCCAAAACCAAATTAGTGCGTCAGGAATGGTCAACTTAATTGTTGAAAGGTATTCTTTCATTGGAAATTTTGTGTTGAACGGAGTGCTGAATGAATGAACGTTTAGGCTTAAGTTGCCCAAAAGTCCGAAACAACTAATACATTTTGGCTTTGTCTATTAATATGCCTGTGATTTCAAAGCCCAAAGCAAGAGTTCAAAAGTTAAATTTGGTTCTTTCTTACTGTTGCTTGTAGATCAATTCAGACACCATTCCTTTTTCGGGCAGAGCACTGTATACAGCCATATAGGTCAGAAAAACAATGTTGAGAAAACATTGAAAGAACATCATTCCTAAGTATCCTTTCAGCCCTAAAACACAGCCATGCCATCAAAAACTGTCTATATTGTATGGGAATAAAACCCTAACCCTAGCTTCGGGTTTTGCTAGTTAGGGTTAGGGTTCAAATATATCTCAAAGACAACTATCTCAATATTCCACTCATGTGACTGGAAAATTTGCTTCTCTGAATCAAAGTATGAGTCTGATAAGACAATACAACAGTGCCAAAACCAAATTAGTGCGTCAGGAATGGTCAACTTAATTGTTGAAAGGTATTCTTTCATTGGAAATTTTGTGTTGAACGGAGTGCTGAATGAATAAACTTTTAGGCTTAAGTTGCCTAAAAGTCCGAAACAACTAATACATTTTGGCTTTGTCTATTAATATGCCTGTGATTTCAAAGCCCAAAGCAAGAGTTCAAAAGTTAAATATGGTTCTTTCTTACTGTTGCTTGTAGATCAATTCAGACACCATTCCTTTTTCGGGCAGAGCACTGTATACAGCCATATAGGTCAGAAAAACAATGTTGAGAAAACATTGAAAGAACAACATTCCTAAGTATCCTTTCAGCCCTAAAACACAGCCATGCCATCAAGAACTGTCTATATTGTATGGGAATAAAACCCTAACCCTAGCTTCGGGTTTTGCTAGTTAGGGTTAGGGTTCAAATATTTCTCAAAGACAACTATCTCAATATTCCACTCATTTGACTGGAAAATTTGCTTCTCTGAATCAAAGTATGAGTCTGAAAAGACAATACAACAGTGCCAAAACCAAATTAGTGTGTCAGGAATGGTCAACTTAATTGTTGAAAGGTATTCTTTCATTGGAAATTTTGTGTTAAACGGAGTGCTGAATGAATGAACATTCAGGCTTAATTGCCTAAAAGTCCGAAACAACTAATACATTTTGGCTTTGTCTATTAATATGCCTGTGATTTCAAAGCCCAACGCAAGAGTTTAAAAGTTAAATATGGTTCTTTCTTACTGTTGCTTGTAGATCAATTCAGACACCATTCCTTTTTCGGGCAGAGCACTGTATACAGCCATATAGGTCAGAAAAAAATGTTGAGAAAACATTGAAAGAACAACATTCCTAAGTATCCTTTTAGCCCTAAAACACAGCCATACCATCAAAAATTGTCTACATTGTATGGGAATAAAACCCTAACCCTAGCTTCAGGTTTTGCTAGTTAGGGTTAGGGTTCAAATATTTCTCAAAGACAACTATCTCAATATTCCACTCATTTGACTGGAAAATTTGCTTCTCTGAATCAAAGTATGAGTCTGAAAAGACAATACAACAGTGCCAAAACCAAATTAGTGTGTCAGGAAGGGTCAACTTAATTGTTGAAAGGTATTCTTTCATTGGAAATTTTGTGTTAAACGGAGTGCTGAATGAATGAACATTCAGGCTTAATTGCCTAAAAGTCCGAAACAACTAATACATTTTGGCTTTGTCTATTAATATGCCTGTGATTTCAAAGCCCAAAGCAAGAGTTTAAAAGTTAAAT
Organism: Atractosteus spatula; assembly: GCF_055471065.1. Classification (NCBI taxonomy): domain Eukaryota; kingdom Metazoa; phylum Chordata; class Actinopteri; order Semionotiformes; family Lepisosteidae; genus Atractosteus; species Atractosteus spatula. The sequence continues at coordinate 53,831 of NW_028296653.1, read as the reverse complement.
ATGGTTCTTTCTTACTTTTGCTTGTAGATCAATTCAGAGACCATTCCTTTTTCGGGCAGAGCACTGTATACAGCCATATAGGTCAGAAAAAAATGTTGAGAAAACATTGAAAGAACAACATTCCTAAGTATCCTTTTAGCCCTAAAACACAGCCATACCATCAAAAATTGTCTACATTGTATGGGAATAAAACCCTAACCCTAGCTTCAGGTTTTGCTAGTTAGGGTTAGGGTTCAAATATTTCTCAAAGACAACTATCTGAATATTCCACTCATTTGACTGGAAAATTTGCTTCTCTGAATCAAAGTATGAGTCTGAAAAGACAATACAACAGTGCCAAAACCAAATTAGTGTGTCAGGAAGGTTCAACTTAATTGTTGAAAGGTATTCTTTCATTGGAAATTTTGTGTTGAACGGAGTGCTGAATGAATGAACATTTAGGCTTAATTGCCTAAAAGTCCGAAACAACTAATACATTTTGGATTTGTCTATTAATATACCTATGATTTCAAAGCCCAAAGCAAGAGTTTAAAAGTTAAAAAAGGTTCTTTCTTACTGTTGCTTGTAGATCAATTCAGACACCATTCCCTTTTCGGGCAGAGCACTGTATACAGCCATATAGGTCAGAAAAAAATGTTGAGAAAACATTGAAAGAACTACATTCCTAAGTATCCTTTTAGCCCTAAAACACAGCCATACCATCAAAAACTGTCTACATTGTATGGGAATAAAACCCTAACCCTAGCTTCGGGTTTTGCTAGTTAGGGTTAGGGTTCAAATATTTCTCAAAGACAACTATCTCAATATTCCACTCATTTGACTGGAAAATTTGCTTCTCTGAATCAAAGTATGAGTCTGAAAAGACAATAAAACAGTGCCAAAACCAAATTAGTGTGTCAGGAAGGGTCAACTTAATTGTTGAAAGGTATTCTTTCATTGGAAATTTTGTGTTGAACGGAGTGCTGAATGAATGAACGTTTAGGCTTAATTGCCTAAAAGTCCGAAACAACTAATACATTTTGGCTTTGTCTATTAATATGCCTGTGATTTCAAAGCCCAAAGCAAGAGATTAAAAGTTAAATATGGTTCTTTCTTACTGTTGCTTGTAGATTAATTCAGACACCATTCCTTTTTCGGGCAGAGCACTGTATACAGCCATATAGGTCAGAAAAAAATGTTGAGAAAACATTGATAGAACAACATTCCTAAGTATCCTTTCAGCCCTAAAACACAGCCATGCCATCAAAAACTGTCTACATTGTATGGGAATAAAACCCTAACCCTAGCTTCGGGTTTTGCTAGTTAGGGTTAGGGTTCAAATATTTCTCAAAGACAACTATCTCAATATTCCACTCATTTGACTGGAAAATTTGCTTCTCTGAATCAAAGTATGAGTCTGAAAAGACAATACAACAGTGCCAAAACCAAATTAGTGTGTCAGTAATGGTCAACTTAATTGTTGAAAGGTATTCTTTCATTGGAAATTTTGTGTTGAACGGAGTTCTGAATGAATGAACGTTTAGGCTTAAGTTGCCTAAAAGTCCGAAACAACTAATACATTTTGGCTTTGTCTATTAATATGCCTGTGATTTCAAAGCCCAAAGCAAGAGATTAAAAGTTAAATATGGTTCTTTCTTACTGTTGCTTGTAGATTAATTCAGACACCATTCCTTTTTTCGGGCAGAGCACTGTATACAGCCATATAGGTCAGAAAAAAATGTTGAGAAAACATTGATAGAACAACATTCCTAAGTATCCTTTCAGCCCTAAAACACAGCCATGCCATCAAAAACTGTCTACATTGTATGGGAATAAATCCCTAACCCTAGCTTTGGGTTTTGCTAGTTAGGGTTAGGGTTCAAATATTTCTCAAAGACAACTATCTCAATATTCCACTCATTTGACTGGAAAATTTGCTTCTCTGAATCAAAGTATGAGTCTGAAAAGACAATACAACAGTGCCAAAACCAAATTAGTGTGTCAGGAAGGGTAAACTTAATTGTTGAAAGGTATTCTTTCATTGGAAATTTTGTGTTGAACGGAATGCTGAATGAATGAACGTTTAGGCTTAAGTTGCCTAAAAGTCCGAAACAACTAATACATTTTGGCTTTGTCTATTAATATGCCTGTGATTTCAAAGCCCAAAGCAAGAGTTTAAAAGTTAAATAAGGTTCTTTCTTACTGTTGCTTGTAGATCAATTCAGACACCATTCCTTTTTCGGGCAGAGCACTGTATACAGCCATATTGGTCAGAAAAACAATGTTGAGAAAACATTGAAAGAACAACATTCCTAAGTATCCTTTCAGCCCTAAAACACAGCCATGCCATCAAAAACTGTTTATATTGTATGGGAATAAAACCCTAACCCTAGCTTCGGGTTTTGCTAGTTAGGGTTAGGGTTCAAATATTTCTCAAAGACAACTATCTCAATATTCCACTCATTTGACTGGAAAATTTGCTTCTCTGAATCAAAGTATAAGTCTGAAAAGACAATACAACAGTGCCAAAACCAAATTAGTGTGTCAGGAATGGTCAACTTAATTGTTGAAAGGTATTCTTTCATTGGAAATTTTGTGTTGAACGGAGTGCTGAATGAATGAACGTTTAGGCTTAAGTTGCCCAAAAGTCCGAAACAACTAATACATTTTGGCTTTGTCTATTAATATGCCTGTTATTTCAAAGCCCAAAGCAAGAGTTTAAAAGTTAAATATGGTTCTTTCTTACAGTTGCTTGTAGATCAAATCAGACACCATTCCTTTTTCGGGCAGAGCACTGTATACAGCCATATAGGTCAGAAAAAAATGTTGAGAAAACACTGAAAGAACTATATTCCTAAGTATCATTTCAGCCCTAAAACACAGCCATGCCATCAAAAACTGTCTACATTGTATGGGAATAAAACCCTAACCCTAGCTTCAGGTTTTGCTAGTTAGGGTTAGGGTTCAAATATTTCTCAAAGACAACTATCTCAATATTCCACTCATTTGACTGGAAAATTTGCTTCTCTCAATCAAAGTATGAGTCTGAAAAGACAATACAACAGTGCCAAAACCAAATTAGTGTGTCAGGAAGGGTCAACTTAATTGTTGAAACGTATTCTTTCATTGGAAATTTTGTGTTGAACGGAATGCTGAATGAATGAACGTTTAGGCTTAAGTTGCCTGAAAGTCCGAAACAACTAATACATTTTGGATTTGTCTATTAATATGCCTATGATTTCAAAGCCCAAAGCAAGAGTTTAAAAGTTAAAAAAGGTTCTTTCTTACTGTTGCTTGTAGATCAATTCAGACACCATTCCCTTTTCGGGCAGAGCACTGTATACAGCCATATAGGTCAGAAAAAAATGTTGAGAAAACATTGAAAGAACTACATTCCTAAGTATCCTTTTAGCCCTAAAACACAGCCATGCCATCAAAAACTGTCTACATTGTATGGGAATAAAACCTTAACCCTAGCTTCGGGTTTTGCTAGTTAGGGTTAGGGTTCAAATATATCTCAAAGACAACTATCTCAATATTCCACTCATTTGACTGGAAAATTTGCTTCTCTGAATCAAAGTATGAGTCTGAAAAGACAATACAACAGTGCCAAAACCAAATTAGTGCGTCAGGAATGGTCAACTTAATTGTTGAAAGGTATTCTTTCATTGGAAATTTTGTGTTGAACGGAGTGCTGAATGAATAAACGTTTAGGCTTAAGTTGCCTAAAAGTCCGAAACAACTAATACATTTTGGCTTTGTCTATTAATATGCCTGTGATTTCAAAGCCCAAAGCAAGAGTTCAAGAGTTAAATATGGTTCTTTCTTACTGTTGCTTGTAGATCAATTCAGACACCATTCCTTTTTCGGGCAGAGCACTGTATACAGCCATATAGGTCAGAAAAAAATGTTGAGAAAACATTGAAAGAACAACATTCCTAAGTATCATTTCAGCCCTAAAACACAGCCATGCCATCAAAAACTGTCTACATTGTATGGGAATAAAACCCTAACCCTAGCTTCAGGTTTTGCTAGTTAGGGTTAGGGTTCAAATATTTCTCAAAGACAACTATCTCAATATTCCACTCATTTGACTGGAAAATTTGCTTCTCTCAATCAAAGTATGAGTCTGAAAAGACAATACAACAGTGCCAAAACCAAATTAGTGTGTCAGGAAGGGTCAACTTAATTGTTGAAACGTATTCTTTCATTGGAAATTTTGTGTTGAACGGAATGCTGAATGAATGAACGTTTAGGCTTAAGTTGCCTGAAAGTCCGAAACAACTAATACATTTTGGATTTGTCTATTAATATGCCTATGATTTCAAAGCCCAAAGCAAGAGTTTAAAAGTTAAAAAAGGTTCTTTCTTACTGTTGCTTGTAGATCAATTCAGACACCATTCCCTTTTCGGGCAGAGCACTGTATACAGCCATATAGGTCAGAAAAAAATGTTGAGAAAACATTGAAAGAACTACATTCCTAAGTATCCTTTTAGCCCTAAAACACAGCCATACCATCAAAAACTGTCTACATTGTATGGGAATAAAACCTTAACCCTAGCTTCGGGTTTTGCTAGTTAGGGTTAGGGTTCAAATATTTCTCAATGACAACTATCTCAATATTCCACTCATTTGACTGGAAAATTTGCTTCTCTGAATCAAAGTATGAGTCTGAAAAGACAATAAAACAGTGCCAAAACCAAATTAGTGTGTCAGGAAGGGTCAACTTAATTGTTGAAATGTATTCTTTCATTGGAAATTTTGTGTTGAACGGAGTGCTGAATGAATGAACGTTTAGGCTTAATTGCCTAAAAGTCCGAAACAACTAATACATTTTGGCTTTGTCTATTAATATGCCTGTGATTTCAAAGCCCAAAGCAAGAGATTAAAAGTTAAATATGGTTCTTTCTTACTGTTGCTTGTAGATTAATTCAGACACCATTCCTTTTTCGGGCAGAGCACTGTATACAGCCATATAGGTCAGAAAAAAATGTTGAGAAAACATTGATAGAACAACATTCCTAAGTATCCTTTCAGCACTAAAACACAGCCATGCCATCAAAAACTGTCTACATTGTATGGGAATAAATCCCTAACCCTAGCTTCGGGTTTTGCTAGTTAGGGTTAGGGTTCAAATATTTCTCAAAGACAACTATCTCAATATTCCACTCATTTGACTGGAAAATTTGCTTCTCTGAATCAAAGTATGAGTCTGAAAAGACAATACAACAGTGCCAAAACCAAATTAGTGTGTCAGGAATGGTCAACTTAATTGTTGAAAGGTATTCTTTCATTGGAAATTTTGTGTTGAACGGAGTGCTGAATGAATGAACGTTTAGGCTTAAGTTGCCTAAAAGTCCGAAACAACTAATACATTTTGGCTTTGTCTATTAATATGCCTGTGATTTCAAAGCCCAAAGCAAGAGTTTAAAAGTTAAATAAGGTTCTTTCTTACTGTTGCTTGTAGATCAATTGAGACACCATTCCTTTTTCGGGCAGAGCACTGTATACAGCCATATAGGTCAGAAAAAAAATGTTGAGAAAACATTGAAAGAACAACATTCCTAAGTATCCTTTTAGCCCTAAAACACAGCCATGCCATCAAAAACTGTCTACATTGTATGGGAATAAAACCCTAACCCTAGCTTCGGGTTTTGCTAGTTAGGGTTAGGGTTCAAATATTTCTCAAAGACAACTATCTCAATATTCCACTCATTTGACTGGAAAATTTGCTTCTCTGAATCAACATATGAGTCTGAAAAGACAATACAACAGTGCCAAAACCAAATTAGTGTGTCAGGAAGGGTCAACTTAATTGTTGAAAGGTATTCTTTCATTGGAAATTTTGTGTTGAACGGTGTGCTGAATGAATGAACGTTTAGGCTTAAGTTGCCTAAAAGTCCGAAACAACTAATACATTTTGGGTTTGTCTATTAATATGCCTGTGATTTCAAAGCCCAAAGCAAGAGTTTAAAAGTTAAATATACTTCTTTCTTACTGTTGCTTGTAGATCAATTCAGACACCATTCCTTTTTCGGGCAGAGCACTGTATACAGCCATATAGGTCAGAAAAACAATGTTGAGAAAACATTGAAAGAACAACATTCCTAAGTATCCTTTCAGCCCTAAAACACAGCCATGCCATCAAAAACTGACTACATTGTATGGGAATAAAACCCAAACCCTAGCTTCGGGTTTTGCTAGTTAGGGTTAGGGTTCAAATATTTCTCAAAGACAACTATCTCAATATTCCACTCATTTGACTGGAAAATTTGCTTCTCTGAATCAAAGTATGAGTCTGAAAAGACAATACAACAGTGCCAAAACCAAATTAGTGTGTCAGGAAGGGTCAACTTAATTGTTGAAAGGTATTCTTTCATTGGAAATTTTGTGTTGAACGGAGTGCTGAATGAATGAACGTTTAGGCTTAAGTTGCCTAAAAGTCCGAAACAACTAATACATTTTGGCTTTGTCTATTAATATGCCTGTGATTTCAAAGCCCAAAGCAAGAGTTTAAAAGTTAAATATGGTTCTTTCTTACTGTTGCTTGTAGATCAATTCAGACACCATTCCTTTTTCGGGCAGAGCACTGTATACAGCCTTATAGGTCAGAAAAAAATGTTGAGAAAACACTGAATGAACTACATTCCTAAGTATCCTTTTAGCCCTAAAACACAGCCATACCATCAAAAACTGTCTACATTGTATGGGAATAAAACCCAAACCCTAGCTTCGGGTTTTGCTAGTTAGGGTTAGGGTTCAAATATTTCTCAAAGACAACTATCTCAATATTCCACTCATTTGACTGGAAAATTTGCTTCTCTGAATCAAAGTATGAGTCTGAAAAGACAATACAACAGTGCCAAAACCAAATTAGTGTGTCAGGAAGGGTCAACTTAATTGTTGAAAGGTATTCTTTCATTGGAAATTTTGTGTTGAACGGAGTGCTGAATGAATGAACGTTTAGGCTTAATTGCCTCAAAGTCCGAAACAACTAATACATTTTGGCTTTGTCTATTAATATGCCTGTGATTTCAAAGCCCAAAGCAAGAGTTTAAAAGTTAAATATGGTTCTTTCTTACTGTTGCTTGTAGATCAATTCAGACACCATTTCTTTTTCGGGCAGAGCACTGTATACAGCCATATAGGTCAGAAAAATATGTTGAGAAAACATTGAAAGAACTACTTTCCTAAGTATCCTTTTAGCCCTAAAACACAGCCATACCATCAAAAACTGTCTGCATTGTATGGGAATAAAACCCTAACCCTAGCTTCGGGTTTTGCTAGTTAGGGTTAGGGTTCAAATATTTCTCAAAAACAACTATCTCAATATTCCACTCATTTAACTGGAAAATTTGCTTCTCTGAATCAAAGTATGAGTTTGAAAAGACAATACAACAGTGCCAAAACCAAATTAGTGTCTCAGGAATGGTCAACGTAATTGTTGAAAGGTATTCTTTCATTGGAAATTTTGTGTTGAACGGAGTGCTGAATGAATGAACATTTAGGCTTAATTGCCTAAAAGTCCGAAACAACTAATACATTTTGGCTTTGTCTTTTAATATGGCTGTGATTTCAAAGCCCAAAGCAAGAGATTAAAAGTTAAATATGGTTCTTTCTTACTGTTGCTTGTAGATCAATTGAGACACCATTCCTTTTTCGGGCAGAGCACTGTATACAGCCATATAGGTCAAAAAAAAATGTTGAGAAAACATTGAAAGAACTACATTCCTAAGTATCCTTTTAGCCCTAAAACACAGCCATACCATCAAAAACTATCTACATTGTATGGGAATAAAACCCTAACCCTAGCTTCGGGTTTTGCTAGTTAGGGTTAGGGTTCAAATATTTCTCAAAGACAACTATCTCAATATTCCACTCATTTGAATGGAAAATTTGCTTCTCTGAATCAAAGTATGAGTCTGAAAAGACAATACAACAGTGCCAAAACCAAATTAGTGTGTCAGGAAGGGTCAACTTAATTGTTGAAAGGTATTCTTTCATTGGAAATTTTGTGTTGAACGGTGTGCTGAATGAATGAACGTTTAGGCTTAAGTTGCCTAAAAGTCCGAAACAACTAATACATTTTGGCTTCGTCTATTAATATGCCTGTGATTTCAAAGCCCAAAGCAAGAGTTTAAAAGTTAAATATAGTTCTTTCTTACTGTTGCTTGTAGATCAATTCAGACACCATTCCTTTTTCGGGCAGAGCACTGTATACAGCCATATAGGTCAGAAAAATATGTTGAGAAAACATTGAAAGAACTACTTTCCTAAGTATCCTTTTAGCCCTAAAACACAGCCATACCATCAAAAACTGTCTACATTGTATGGGAATAAAACCCTAACCCTAGCTTCGGGTTTTGCTAGTTAGGGTTAGGGTTCAAATATTTCTCAAAGACAACTATCTCAATATTCCACTCATTTGACTGGAAAATTTGCTTCTCTGAATCAAAGTATGAGTTTGAAAAGACAATACAACAGTGCCAAAACCAAATTAGTGTGTCAGGAATGGTCAACGTAATTGTTGAAAGGTATTCTTTCATTGGAAATTTTGTGTTTAACGGAGTGCTGAATGAATGAACATTTAGGCTAAAGTTGCCTAAAAGTCCGAAACAACTAATACATTTTGGCTTTGTCTATTAATATGCCTATGATTTCAAAGCCCAAAGCAAGAGTTTAAAAGTTAAATATAGTTCTTTCTTACTGTTGCTTGTAGATCAATTGAGACAACATTCCTTTTTCGGGCAGAGCACTGTATACAGCCATATAGGTCAGAAAAACAATGTTGAGAAAACATTGAAAGAACAACATTCCTAAGTATCCTTTCAGCCCTAAAACACAGCCATGCCATCAAAAACTGTCTACATTGTATGGGAATAAAACCCAAACCCTAGCTTCGGGTTTTGCTAGTTAGGGTTAGGGTTCAAATATTTCTCAAAGACAACTATCTCAATATTCCACTCATTTGACTGGAAAATTTGCTTCTCTGAATCAAAGTATGAGTCTGAAAAGACAATACAACAGTGCCAAAACCAAATTAGTGTGTCAGGAAGGGTCAACTTAATTGTTGAAAGGTATTCTTTCATTGGAAATTTTGTGTTGAACGGAGTGCTGAATGAATGAACGTTTAGGCTTAAGTTGCCTAAAAGTCCGAAACAACTAATACATTTTGGCTTTGTCTATTAATATGCCTGTGATTTCAAAGCCCAAAGCAAGAGTTTAAAAGTTAAATATGGTTCTTTCTTACTGTTGCTTGTAGATCAATTCAGACACCATTCCTTTTTCGGGCAGAGCACTGTATACAGCCTTATAGGTCAGAAAAAAATGTTGAGAAAACATTGAAAGAACAACATTCCTAAGTATCCTTTCAGCCCTAAAACACAGCCATGCCATCAAAAACTGTCTACATTGTATGAGAATAAAACCCTAACCCTAGCATCGGGTTTTGCTAGTTAGGGTTAGGGTTCAAATATTTCTCAAAGACAACTATCTCAATATTCCACTCATTTGACTGGAAAATTTGCTTCTCTGAATCAAAGTATGAGTCTGAAAAGACAATACAACAGTGCCAAAACCAAATTAGTGTGTCAGGAATGGTCAACTTAATTGTTGAAAGGTATTCTTTCATTGGAAATTTTGTGTTGAACGGAGTGCTGAATGAATGAACGTTTAAGCTTAAGTTGCCTAAAAGTCCGAAACAACTAATACATTTTGGCTTTGTCTATTAATATGCCTGTGATTTCAAAGCCCAAAGCAAGAGTTTAAAAGTTAAATATAGTTTTTTCTTACTGTTGCTTGTAGATCAATTCAGACACCATTTCTTTTTCGGGCAGAGCACTGTATACAGCCATATAGGTCAGAAAAATATGTTGAGAAAACATTGAAAGAACTACTTTCCTAAGTATCCTTTTAGCCCTAAAACACAGCCATACCATCAAAAACTGTCTGCATTGTATGGGAATAAAACCCTAACCCTAGCTTCGGGTTTTGCTAGTTAGGGTTAGGGTTCAAATATTTCTCAAAGACAACTATCTCAATATTCCACTCATTTGACTGGAAAATTTGCTTCTCTGAATCAAAGTATGAGTCTGAAAAGACAATACAACAGTGCCAAAACCAAATTAGTGTGTCAGGAAGGGTCAACTTAATTGTTGAAAGGTATTCTTTCATTGGAAATTTTGTGTTGAACAGAGTGCTGAATGAATGAACGTTTAGGCTTAAGTTGCCTAAAAGTCCGAAACAACTAATACATTTTGGCTTTGTCTATTAATATGCCTGTGATTTCAAAGCCCAAAGCAAGAGATTAAAAGTTAAATATGGTTCTTTCTTACTGTTGCTTGTAGATTAATTCAGACACCATTCCTTTTTCGGGCAGAGCACTGTATACAGCCATATAGGTCAGAAAAAAATGTTGAGAAAACATTGATAGAACAACATTCCTAAGTATCCTTTCAGCCCTAAAACACAGCCATGCCATCAAAAACTGTCTACATTGTATGGGAATAAATCCCTAACCCTAGCTTCGGGTTTTGCTAGTTAGGGTTAGGGTTCAAATATTTCTCAAAGACAACTATCTCAATATTCCACTCATTTGACTGGAAAATTTGCTTCTCTGAATCAAAGTATGAGTCTGAAAAGACAATACAACAGTGCCAAAACCAAATTAGTGTGTCAGGAAGGGTCAACTTAATTGTTGAAAGGTATTCTTTCATTGGAAATTTTGTGTTGAACGGAGTGCTGAATGAATGAACGTTTAGGCTTAAGTTGCCTAAAAGTCCGAAACAACTAATACATTTTGGCTTTGTCTATTAATATGCCTGTGATTTCAAAGCCCAAAGCAAGAGTTTAAAAGCTAAATAAGGTTCTTTCTTACTGTTGCTTGTAGATCAATTCAGACACCATTCCTTTTTCGGGCAGAGCACTGTATACAGCCATATAGGTCAGAAAAAAATGTTGAGAAAACACTGAATGAACTACATTCCTAAGTATCCTTTTAGCCCTAAAACAGAGCCATACCATCAAAAACTGTCTACATTGTATGGGAATAAAACCCTAACCCTAGCATCGGGTTTTGCTAGTTAGGGTTAGGGTTCAAATATTTCTCAAAGACAACTATCTCAATATTCCACTCATTTGACTGGAAAATTTGCTTCTCTGAATCAAAGTATGAGTCTGAAAAGACAATACAACAGTGCCAAAACCAAATTAGTGTGTCAGGAATGGCCAACTTAATTGTTGAAAGGTATTCTTTCATTGGAAATTTTGTGTTGAACGGAGTGCTGAATGAATGAACGTTTAGGCTTAATTGCCTAAAAGTCCGAAACAACTAATACATTTTGGCTATGTCTATTAATATGCCTGTGATTTCAAAGCCCAAAGCAAGAGTTTAAAAGTTAAATAAGGTTCTTTCTTACTGTTGCTTGTAGATCAATTCAGACAACATTCCTTTTTCGGGCAGAGCACTGTATACAGCCATATAGGTCAGAAAAAAATGTTGAGAAAACATTGAAAGAACAACATTCCTAAGTATCCTTTTAGCCCTAAAACACAGCCATACCATCAAAAACTGTCTACATTGTATGGGAATAAAACCCTAACCCTAGCTTCGGGTTTTGCTAGTTAGGGTTAGGGTTCAAATATTTCTCAAAGACAACTATCCTAATATTCCACTCATTTGAAGGAGAATTTGCTTCTCTGAATCAAAGTATGACACTGAAAAGACAATACAACAGTGCCAAAACCAAATTAGTGTGTCAGGAATTGGCAACTTAATTGTTGAAAGGTATTCTTTCATTGGAAATTTTGTGTTGAACGGAGTGCTGAATGAATGAACGTTTAGGCTTAATTGCCTAAAAGTCCCAAACAACTAATACATTTTGGCTTTGTCTATTAATATGCCTGTGATTTCAAAGCCCAAAGCAAGAGTTTAAAAGTTAAATAAGGTTCTTTCTTACTGTTGCTTGTAGATCAATTCAGACAACATTCCTTTTTCGGGCAGAGCACTGTATACAGCCATATAGGTCAGAAAAAAATGTTGAGAAAACATTGAAAGAACTACATTCCTAAGTATCCTTTTAGCCCTAAAACACAGCCATACCATCAAAAACTGTCTACATTGTATGGGAATAAAACCCTAACCCTAGCTTTGGGTTTTGCTAGTTAGGGTTAGGGTTCAAATATTTCTCAAAGACAACTATCCTAATATTCCACTCATTTGAAGGAGAATTTGCTTCTCTGAATCAAAGTATGACACTGAAAAGACAATGCAACAGTGCCAAATCCAAATTAGTGTGTCAGGAATGGCCACCTTAATTGTTGAAAGGTATTCTTTCATTGGAAATTTTGTGTTGAACGGAGAGCTGAATGAATGAACGTTTAGGCTTAAGTTGCCTAAAATTCCGAAACAACTAATACATTTTGGCTTTGTCTATTAATATGCCTGTGATTTCAAAGCCCATGGCACGAGTTTAAAAGTTAAATCAGGTTCTTTCTTACTGTTGCTTGTATATCAATTCAGACACCATTCCTTTTTCGGGCAGAGCACTGTATACAGCCATATAGGTCAGAAAAAAATGTTGAGAAAACATTGAAAGAACTACATTCCTAAGTATCCTTTCAGCCCTAAAACACAGCCATGCCATCAAAAACTGTCTACATTATATGGGAATAAAACCCTAACCCTAGCTTCGGGTTTTGCTAGTTAGGGTTAGGGTTCAAATATTTCTCAAAGTCAATTATCTAAATATTCCACCTATTTGACTGGAAAATTTGCTTCTCTGAATCAAAGTATGAGTCTGAAAAGACAATACAACAGTGCCAAAACCAAATTAGTGTGTCAGGAATGGTCAACATAATTGTTGAACTGTATTCTTTCATTGGAAATTTTGTGTTGAACGGAGAGCTGAATGAATGAACGTTTAGGCTTAAGTTGCCTAAGATTCCGAAACAACTAATACATTTTGGCTTTGTCTATTAATATGCCTGTGATTTCAAAGCCCAAAGCAAGAGTTTAAAAGTTAAATATGGTTCTTTCTTACTGTTGCTTGTAGATCAATTCAGACACCATTCCTTCTTCGGGCAGAGCACTGTATACAGCCATATAGGTCAGAAAAAAATGTTGAGAAAACATTGAAAGAACTACATTCCTAAGTATCCTTTCAGCCCTAAAACACAGCCATGCCATCAAAAACTGTCCAAATTTGTTTGGGAATAAAACCCTAACCCTAGCTTCGGGTTTTGCTAGTTAGGGTTAGGGTTCAAATATTTCTCAAAGACAATTATCTCAATATTCCACTCATTTGACTGGAAAATTTGCTTCTCTGAATAAAAGTATGAGTCTGAAAAGACAATACAACAGTGCCAAAACCAAATTAGTGTGTCAGGAATGGTCAACTTAATTGTTGAAAGGTATTCTTTCATTGGAAATTTTGTGTTGAACGGAGTGCTGAATGAATGAACGTTTAGGCTTAAGTTGCCTAAAAGTCCGAAACAACTAATACATTTTGGCTATGTCTATTAATATGCCTGTGATTTCAAAGCCCAAAGCAAGAGTTTAAAAGTTAAATAAGGTTCTTTCTTACTGTTGCTTGTAGATCAATTCAGACAACATACCTTTTTAGGGCAGAGCACTGTATACAGCCATATAGGTCAGAAAAAAATGTTGAGAAAACATTGAAAGAACAACATTCCTAAGTATCCTTTCAGCCCTAAAACACAGCCACGCCATCAAAAACTGTCTACATTGTATGGGAATAAAACCCTAACCCTAGCTTCGGGTTTTGCTAGTTAGGGTTAGGGTTCAAATATTTCTCAAAGACAACTATCCTAATATTCCACTCATTTGAAGGAGAATTTGCTTCTCTGAATCAAAGTATGACACTGAAAAGACAATACAACAGTGCCAAAACCAAATTAGTGTGTCAGGAATGGCCAACTTAATTGTTGAAAGGTATTCTTTCATTGGAAATTTTGTGTTGAACGGAGTGCTGAATGAATGAACGTTTAGGCTTAATTGCCTAAAAGTCCGAAACAACTAATACATTTTGGCTTTGTCTATTAATATGCCTGTGATTTCAAAGCCCAAAGCAAGAGGTTAAAAGTTAAATAATGTTCTTTCTTACTGTTGCTTGTAGATCAATTCAGACACCATTCCTTTTTCGGGCAGAGCACTGTATACAGCCATATAGGTCAGAAAAAAATGTTAAGAAAACATTGAAAGAACAACATTCCTAAGTATCCTTTCAGCCCTAAAACACAGCCATGCCATCAAAAACTGTCTACATTATATGGGAATATAACCCTAACCCTAGCTTCAGGTTTTCTAGTTAGGGTTAGGGTTGATATATTTCTCAAAGACAACTATCTCAATATTCCACTCATTTGACTGGAAAATTTGCTTCTCTGAATCAAAGTATGAGTCTGAAAAGACAATACAACAGTGCCAAAACCAAATTAGTGTGTCAGGAAGGGTCAACTTAATTGTTGAAAGGTATTCTTCATTGGAAATTTTGTGTTGAACGGATTGCTGAATGAATGAACGTTTAGGCTTAAGTTGCCTAAAAGTCCGAAACAACTAATACATTTTGGCTTTGTCTATTAATATGCCTGTGATTTCAAAGCCCATGGCAAGAGTTTAAAAGTTAAATCAGGTTCTTTCTTACTGTTGCTTGTAGATCAATTCAGACACCATTCCTTTTTTGGGCAGAGCACTGTATACAGCCATATAGGTCAGAAAAAAATGTTAAGAAAACATTGAAAGAACAACATTCCTAGGTATTCTTTCAGCCCTAAAACACAGCCATACCATCAAAAACTGTCTACATTGTATGGGAATAAAACCCTAACCCTAGCTTCGGGTTTTCCTAGTTAGGGTTAGGGTTCAAATATTTCTCAAAGACAACTATCTCAATATTCCACTCATTTGACTGGAAAATTTGCTTCTCTGAATCAAAGTATGAGTCTGAAAAGACAATACAACAGTGCCAAAACCAAATTAGTGCGTCAGGAATGGTCAACTTAATTGTTGACAGGTATTCTTTCATTGGAAATTTTGTGTTGAACGGAGTGCTGAATGAATGAACGTTTAGGCTTAAGTTGCCTAAAAGTCCGAAAGAACTAATACATTTTGGCTTTGTCTATTAATATGCCTGTGATTTCAAAGCCCAAAGCAAGAGTTTAAAAGCTAAATAAGGTTCTTTCTTACTGTTGCTTGTAGATCAATTCAGACACCATTCCTTTTTCGGGCAGAGCACTGTATACAGCCATATAGGTCAGAAAAAAATGTTGAGAAAACATTGAAAGAACAACATTCCTAAGTATCCTTTCAGCCCTAAAACACAGCCATGCCATCAAAAACTGTCTACATTATATGGGAATATAACCCTAACCCTAGCTTCGGGTTTTCTAGTTAGGGTTAGGGTTGATATATTTCTCAAAGACAACTATCTCAATATTCCACTCATTTGACTGGAAAATTTGCTTCTCTGAATCAAAGTATGAGTCTGAAAAGACAATACAACAGTGCCAAAACCAAATTAGTGTGTCAGGAAGGGTCAACTTAATTGTTGAAAGGTATTCTTCATTGGAAATTTTGTGTTGAACGGATTGCTGAATGAATGAACGTTTAGGCTTAAGTTGCCTAAAAGTCCGAAACAACTAATACATTTTGGCTTTGTCTATTAATATGCCTGTGATTTCAAAGCCCATGGCAAGAGTTTAAAAGTTAAATCAGGTTCTTTCTTACTGTTGCTTGTAGATCAATTCAGACACCATTCCTTTTTGGGCAGAGCACTGTATACAGCCATATAGGTCAGAAAAAAATGTTGAGAAAACATTGAAAGAACAACATTCCTAAGTATCCTTTCAGCCCTAAAACACAGCCATGCCATCAAAAACTGTCTACATTGTATGGGAATAAAACCCTAACCCTAGCTTCGGCTTTTGCTAGTTAGGGTTAGGGTTCAAATATTTCTCAAATACAACTATCTCAATATTCCACTCATTTGACTGGAAAATTTGCTTCTCTGAATCAAAGTATGAGTCTGAAAACACAATACAACAGTGCCAAAACCAAATTAGTGTGTCAGGAATGGTCAACTTAATTGTTGAAAGGTATTCTTTTATTGGAAATTTTGTGTTGAACGGAGTGCTGAATGAATGAACGTTTAGGCTTAAGTTGCCTAAAAGTCCAAAAGAACTAATACATTTTGGCTTTGTCTATTAATATGCCTGTGATTTCAAAGCCCAAAGCAAGAGTTTAAAAGCTAAATAAGGTTCTTTCTTACTGTTGCTTGTAGATCAATTCAGACACCATTCCTTTTTCGGGCAGAGCACTGTATACAGCCATATAGGTCAGAAAAAAATGTTGAGAAAACATTGAAAGAACAACATTCCTAAGTATCCTTTCAGCCCTAAAACACAGCCATGCCATCAAAAACTGTCTACATTATATGGGAATAAAACCCTAACCCTAGCTTCGGGTTTTCCTAGTTAGGGTTCAAATATTTCTCAAAGACAACTATCTCAATATTGCACTCATTTGACTGGAAAATTTGCTTCTCTGAATCAAAGTATGAGTCTGAAAAGACAATACAACAGTGCCAAAACCAAATTAGTGTGTCAGGAAGGGTCAACTTAATTGTTGAAAGGTATTCTTTCATTGGAAATTTTGTGTTGAACGGAGTGCTGAATGAATGAACGTTTAGGCTTAAGTTGCCTAAAAGTCCGAAACAACTAATACATTTTGGCTTTGTCTATTAATATGCCTTTGATTTCAAAGCCCAAAGCAAGAGTTTAAAAGCTAAATAAGGTTCTTTCATACTGTTGCTTGTAGATCAATTCAGACACCATTCCTTTTTCGGGCAAAGCACTGTATACAGCCATATAGGTCAGAAAAAA
The DNA here is from genome assembly GCF_055471065.1 of Atractosteus spatula. NCBI lineage: Eukaryota > Metazoa > Chordata > Actinopteri > Semionotiformes > Lepisosteidae > Atractosteus > Atractosteus spatula. The sequence continues at coordinate 36,953 of NW_028296653.1, read as the reverse complement.
ATGTTGAGAAAACATTGAAAGAACAACATTCCTAAGTATCCTTTCAGCCCTAAAACACAGCCATGCCATCAAAAACTGTCTACATTATATGGGAATAAAACCCTAACCCTAGCTTCGGGTTTTCCTAGTTAGGGTTCAAATATTTCTCAAAGACAATTATCTCAATATTCCACTCATTTGACTGGAAAATTTGCTTCTCTGAATCAAAGTATGAGTCTGCAAAGACAATACAACAGTGCCAAAACCAATTTAGTGTGTCAGGAATTATCAACTTAATTGTTGAAAGGTATTCTTTCATTGGAAATTTTGTGTTGAACGGAGAGCTGAATGAATGAACGTTTAGGCTTAAGTTTCCTAAAAGTCAGAAAGAACTAATACATTTTGGCTTTGTCTATTAATATGCCTGTGATTTCAAAGCCCAAAGCAAGAGTTTAAAAGCTAAATAAGGTTCTTTCTTACTGTTGCTTGTAGATCAATTCAGACACCATTCCTTTTTCGGGCAGAGCACTGTATACAGCCTTATAGGTCAGAAAAAAATGTTGAGAAAACATTGAAAGAACAACATTCCTAAGTATCCTTTCAGCCCTAAAACACAGCCATGCCATCAAAAACTGTCTACATTATATGGGAATAAAACCCTAACCCTAGCTCCGGGTTTTCTAGTTAGGGTTAGGGTTCAAATATTTCTCAAAGACAACTATCTCAATATTCCACTCATTTGACTGGAAAATTTGCTTCTCTGAATCAAAGTATGAGTCTGCAAAGACAATACAACAGTGCCAAAACCAAATTAGTGTGTCAGGAAGGGTCAACTTAATTGTTGACAGGTATTCTTTCATTGGAAATTTTGTGTTGAACGGAGAGCTGAATGAATTAACGTTTAGGCTTAAGTTGCCTAAAAGTCCGAAAGAACTAATACATTTTGGCTTTGTCTATTAATATGCCTGTGATTTCAAAGCCCAAAGCAAGAGATTAAAAGCTAAATAAGGTCTTTCTTACTTTTGCTTGTAGATCAATTCAGACACCATTCCTTTTTCGGGCAGAGCACTGTATACAGCCATATAGGTCAGAAAAAAATGTTGAGAAAACATTGAAAGAACAACATTCCTAAGTATCCTTTCAGCCCTAAAACACAGCCATGCCATCAAAAACTGTCTACATTATATGGGAATAAAACCCTAACCCTAGCTTCGGGTTTTCCTAGTTAGGGTTAGGGTTCAAATATTTCTCAAAGACAACTATCTCAATATTCCACTCATTTGACTGGAAAATTTGCTTCTCTGAATCAAAGTATGAGTCTGAAAAGACAATACAACAGTGCCAAAACCAAATTAGTGTGTCAGGAACGGTCAACTTAATTGTTGAAAGGTATTCTTTCATTGGAAATTTTGTGTTGAACGGAGTGCTGAATGAATGAACGTTTAGGCTTAAGTTGCCTAAAAGTCTGAAACAACTAATACATTTTGGCTTTGTCTATTAATATGCCTGTGATTTCAAAGCCCAAAGCAAGAGATTAAAAGCTAAATAAGGTTCTTTCTTACTGTTGCTTGTAGATCAATTCAGACACCATTCCTTTTTCGGGCAGAGCACTGTATACAGCCATATAGGTCAGAAAAAAATGTTGAGAAAACATTGAAAGAACAACATTCCTAAGTATCCTTTTAGCCCTAAAACACAGCCATACCATCAAAAACTGTCTACATTGTATGGGAATAAAACCCTAACCCTAGCTTCGGGTTTTGCTAGTTAGGGTTAGGGTTCAAATATTTCTCAAAGACAACTATCCTAATATTCCACTCATTTGAAGGAGAATTTGCTTCTCTGAATCAAAGTATGACACTGAAAAGACAATACAACAGTGCCAAAACCAAATTAGTGTGTCAGGAATTGGCAACTTAATTGTTGAAAGGTATTCTTTCATTGGAAATTTTGTGTTGAACGGAGAGCTGAATGAATGAACGTTTAGGCTTAAGTTGCCTAAAATTCCGAAACAACTAATACATTTTGGCTTTGTCTATTAATATGCCTGTGATTTCAAAGCCCATGGCACGAATTTAAAAGTTAAATCAGGTTCTTTCTTACTGTTCCTTGTATATCAATTCAGACACCATTCCTTTTTCGGGCAGAGCACTGTATACAGCCATATAGGTCAGAAAAAAATGTTGAGAAAACATTGAAAGAACTACATTCCTAAGTATCCTTTCAGCCCTAAAACACAACCATACCATCAAAAACTGTCTACATTGTATGGGAATAAAACCCTAACCCTAGCTTCGGGTTTTGCTAGTTAGGGTTAGGGTTCAAATATTTCTCAAAGACAACTATCCTAATATTCCACTCATTTGAAGGAGAATTTGCTTCTCTGAATCAAAGTATGACACTGAAAAGACAATACAACAGTGCCAAAACCAAATTAGTGTGTCAGGAATGGCCAACTTAATTGTTGAAAGGTATTCTTTCATTGGAAATTTTGTGTTGAACGGAGTGCTGAATGAATGAACGTTTAGGCTTAATTGCCTAAAAGTCCGAAACAACTAATACATTTTGGCTATGTCTATTAATATGCCTGAGATTTCAAAGCCCAAAGCAAGAGTTTAAAAGTTAAATAAGGTTCTTTCTTACTGTTGCTTGTAGATCAATTCAGACAACATTCCTTTTTCGGGCAGAGCACTGTATACAGCCATATAGGTCAGAAAAAAATGTTGAGAAAACATTGAAAGAACAACATTCCTAAGTATCCTTTTAGCCCTAAAACACAGCCATACCATCAAAAACTGTCTACATTGTATGGGAATAAAACCCTAACCCTAGCTTCGGGTTTTGCTAGTTAGGGTTAGGGTTCAAATATTTCTCAAAGACAACTATCCTAATATTCCACTCATTTGAAGGAGAATTTGCTTCTCTGAATCAAAGTATGACACTGAAAAGACAATACAACAGTGCCAAAACCAAATTAGTGTGTCAGGAATTGGCAACTTAATTGTTGAAAGGTATTCTTTCATTGGAAATTTTGTGTTGAACAGAGTACTGAATGAATGAACGTTTAGGCTTAATTGCCTAAAATTCCCAAACAACTAATACATTTTGGCTTTGTCTATTAATATGCCTGTGATTTCAAAGCCCAAAGCAAGAGTTTAAAAGTTAAATAAGGTTCTTTCTTACTGTTGCTTGTAGATCAATTCAGACAACATTCCTTTTTAGGGCAGAGCACTGTATACAGCCATATAGGTCAGAAAAAAATGTTGAGAAAACATTGAAAGAACAACATTCCTAAGTATCCTTTCAGCCCTAAAAAACAGCCATGCCATCAAAAACTGTCTACATTGTATGGGAATAAAACCCTAACCCTAGCTTTGGGTTTTGCTAGTTAGGGTTAGGGTTCAAATATTTCTCAAAGACAACTATCCTAATATTCCACTCATTTGAAGGAGAATTTGCTTCTCTGAATCAAAGTATGACACTGAAAAGACAATGCAACAGTGCCAAATCCAAATTAGTGTGTCAGGAATGGCCAACTTAATTGTTGAAAGGTATTCTTTCATTGGAAATTTTGTGTTGAACGGAGAGCTGAATGAATGAACGTTTAGGCTTAAGTTGCCTAAAATTCCGAAACAACTAATACATTTTGGCTTTGTCTATTAATATGCCTGTGATTTCAAAGCCCATGGCACGAGTTTAAAAGTTAAATCAGGTTCTTTCTTACTGTTGCTTGTATATCAATTCAGACACCATTCCTTTTTCGGGCAGAGCACTGTATACAGCCATATAGGTCAGAAAAAAATGTTGAGAAAACATTGAAAGAACTACATTCCTAAGTATCCTTTCAGCCCTAAAACACAGCCATGCCATCAAAAACTGTCTACATTATATGGGAATAAAACCCTAACCCTAGCTTCGGGTTTTGCTAGTTAGGGTTAGGGTTCAAATATTTCTCAAAGTCAATTATCTAAATATTCCACCTATTTGACTGGAAAATTTGCTTCTCTGAATCAAAGTATGAGTCTGAAAAGACAATACAACAGTGCCAAAACCAAATTAGTGTGTCAGGAATGGTCAACATAATTGTTGAACTGTATTCTTTCATTGGAAATTTTGTGTTTAACGGAGAGCTGAATGAATGAACGTTTAGGCTTAAGTTGCCTAAAATTCCGAAACAACTAATACATTTTGGCTTTGTCTATTAATATGCCTGTGATTTCAAAGGCCATGGCACGAGTTTAAAAGGTAAATCAGGTTCTTTCTTACTGTTGCTTGTATATCAATTCAGACACCATTCCTTCTTCGGGCAGAGCACTGTATACAGCCATATAGGTCAGAAAAAAATGTTGAGAAAACATTGAAAGAACTACATTCCTAAGTATCCTTTCAGCCCTAAAACACAGCCATGCCATCAAAAACTGTCTACATTGTATGGGAATAAAACCCTAACCCTAGCTTCGGGTTTTGCTAGTTAGGGTTAGGGTTCAAATATTTCTCAAAGACAATTATCTCAATATTCCACTCATTTGACTGGAAAATTTGCTTCTCTGAATAAAAGTATGAGTCTGAAAAGACAATACAACAGTGCCAAAACCAAATTAGTGTGTCAGGAATGGTCAACTTAATTGTTGAAAGGTATTCTTTCATTGGAAATTTTGTGTTGAACGGAGTGCTGAATGAATGAACGTTTAGGCTTAAGTTGCCTAAAAGTCCGAAACAACTAATACATTTTGGCTATGTCTATTAATATGCCTGTGATTTCAAAGCCCAAAGCAAGAGTTTAAAAGTTAAATAAGGTTCTTTCTTACTGTTGCTTGTAGATCAATTCAGACAACATACCTTTTTAGGGCAGAGCACTGTATACAGCCATATAGGTCAGAAAAAAATGTTGAGAAAACATTGAAAGAACAACATTCCTAAGTATCCTTTCAGCCCTAAAACACAGCCACGCCATCAAAAACTGTCTACATTGTATGGGAATAAAACCCTAACCCTAGCTTCGGGTTTTCTAGTTAGGGTTAGGGTTCAAATATTTCTCAAAGACAACTATCCTAATATTCCACTCATTTGAAGGAGAATTTGCTTCTCTGAATCAAAGTATGACACTGAAAAGACAATACAACAGTGCCAAAACCAAATTAGTGTGTCAGGAATGGCCAACTTAATTGTTGAAAGGTATTCTTTCATTGGAAATTTTGTGTTGAACGGAGTGCTGAATGAATGAACGTTTAGGCTTAATTGCCTAAAAGTCCGAAACAACTAATACATTTTGGCTTTGTCTATTAATATGCCTGTGATTTCAAAGCCCAAAGCAAGAGGTTAAAAGTTAAATAATGTTCTTTCTTACTGTTGCTTGTAGATCAATTCAGACACCATTCCTTTTTCGGGCAGAGCACTGTATACAGCCATATAGGTCAGAAAAAAATGTTAAGAAAACATTGAAAGAACAACATTCCTAAGTATCCTTTCAGCCCTAAAACACAGCCATGCCATCAAAAACTGTCTACATTATATGGGAATATAACCCTAACCCTAGCTTCAGGTTTTCTAGTTAGGGTTAGGGTTGATATATTTCTCAAAGACAACTATCTCAATATTCCACTCATTTGACTGGAAAATTTGCTTCTCTGAATCAAAGTATGAGTCTGAAAAGACAATACAACAGTGCCAAAACCAAATTAGTGTGTCAGGAAGGGTCAACTTAATTGTTGAAAGGTATTCTTTCATTGGAAATTTTGTGTTGAACGGAGTGCTGAATGAATGAACGTTTAGGCTTAATTGCCTAAAAGTCCGAAAGAACTAATACATTTTGGCTTTGTCAATTAATATGCCTGTGATTTCAAAGCCCAAAGCAAGAGTTTAAAAGCTAAATAAGGTTTTTTCTTACTGTTGCTTGTAGATCAATTCAGACACCATTCCTTTTTCGGGCAGAGCACTGTATACAGCCATGTAGGTCAGAAAAAAATGTTGAGAAAACATTGAAAGAACAACATTCCTAAGTATCCTTTCAGCCCTGAAACACAGCCATGCCATCAAAAACTGTCTACATTGTATGGGAATAAAACCCTAACCCTAGCTTCGGCTTTTGCTAGGTAGGGTTAGGGTTCAAATAGTTCTCAAAGACAATTTTCTCAATATTCCACTCATTTGACTGGAAAATTTGCTTCTCTGAATCAAAGTATGAGTCTGCAAAGACAATACAACAGTGCCAAAACCAAATTAGTGCGTCAGGGATGGTCAACTTATTTGTTGAAAGGTATTCTTTCATTGGAAATTTTGTGTTGATTGGAGTGCTGAATGAATGAACGTTTAGGCTTAAGTGGCGTAAAAGTCCGAAACAACTAATATATTTCGGCTTTTTCTGTTAATATGCCTGTGATTTCAAAGCCAATGGCAAGAGTTTAAAAGTTAAATCAGGTTCTTTCTTACTGTTGCTTGTAGATCAATTCAAACACCATTCCTTTTTCGGGCAGAGCACTGTATACAGCCATATAGGTCAGAAAAAAATGTTGAGAAAACATTGAAAGAACTACGTTCCTAAATATCCTTTCAGCCCGTAAACACAGCCATGCCATCAAAAACTGTCTACATTGTATGGGAATAAAACCCTAACCCTACCTTCGGGTTTTGCTAGTTAGGGTTAGGGTTCAAATATTTCTCAAAGACAACTATCTCAATATTCCACTCATTTGACTGGAAAATTTGCTTCTCTGAATCAAAGTATGAGTCTGCAAAGACAATACAACAGTGCCAAAACCAAATTAGTGTGTCAGGAAGGGTCAACTTAATTGTTGAAAGGTATTCTTCATTGGAAATTTTGTGTTGAACGGATTGCTGAATGAATGAACGTTTAGGCTTAAGTTGCCTAAAAGTCCGAAACAACTAATACATTTTGGCTTTGTCTATTAATATGCCTGTGATTTCAAAGCCCATGGCAAGAGTTTAAAAGTTAAATCAGGTTCTTTCTTACTGTTGCTTGTAGATCAATTCAGACACCATTCCTTTTTTGGGCAGAGCACTGTATACAGCCATATAGGTCAGAAAAAAATGTTAAGAAAACATTGAAAGAACAACATTCCTAGGTATTCTTTCAGCCCTAAAACACAGCCATACCATCAAAAACTGTCTACATTGTATGGGAATAAAACCCTAACCCTAGCTTCGGGTTTTCCTAGTTAGGGTTCAAATAGTTCTCAAAGACAATTTTCTCAATATTCCACTCATTTGACTGGAAAATTTGCTTCTCTGAATCAAAGTATGAGTCTGCAAAGACAATACAACAGTGCCAAAACCAAATTAGTGTGTCAGGGATGGTCAACTTAATTGTTGAAAGTTATTCTTTCATTGGAAATTTTGTGTTGAACGGAGTGCTGAATGAATGAACGTTTAGGCTTAAGTGGCGTAAAAGTCCGAAACAACTAATATATTTCGGCTTTTTCTGTTAATATGCCTGTGACTTCAAAGCCAATGGCAAGAGTTTAAAAGTTAAATAAGTTTCTTTCTTACTGTTGCTTGTAGATCAATTCAGACACCATTCCTTTTTCGGGCAAAGCACTGTATACAGCCATATAGGTCAGAAAAAAATGTTGAGAAAACATTGAAAGAACTACATTCCTAAGTATCCTTTCAGCCCTAAAACACAGCTATGCCATCAAAAACTGTCTACATTGTATGGGAATAAAACCCTAACCCTAGCTTCGGCTTTTGCTAGTTAGGGTTAGGGTTCAAATATTTCTCAAAGACAACTATCTCAATATTCCACTCATTTGAATGGAAAATTTGCTTCTCTGAATCAAAGTATGAGTCTGAAAACACAATACAACAGTGCCAAAACCAAATTAGTGTGTCAGGAATGGTCAACTTAATTGTTGAAAGGTATTCTTTTATTGGAAATTTTGTGTTGAACGGAGAGCTGAATGAATGAACGTTTAGGCTTAAGTTGCCTAAAACTCCAAAAGAACTAATACATTTTGGCTTTGTCTATTAATATGCCTGTGATTTCAAAGCCCAAAGCAAGAGTTTAAAAGCTAAATAAGGTTCTTTCTTACTGTTGCTTGTAGATCAATTCAGACACCATTCCTTTTTCGGGCAGAGCACTGTATACAGCCATATAGGTCAGAAAAAAATGTTGAGAAAACATTGAAAGAACAACATTCCTAAGTATCCTTTCAGCCCTAAAACACAGCCATGCCATCAAAAACTGTCTACATTATATGGGAATAAAACCCTAACCCTAGCTTCGGGTTTTCTAGTTAGGGTTAGGGTTCAAATATTTCTCAAAGACAACTATCTCAATATTCCACTCATTTGACTGGAAAATTTGCTTCTCTGAATCAAAGTATGAGTCTGCAAACACAATACAACAGTGCCAAAACCAAATTAGTGTGTCAGGAAGGGTCAACTTAATTGTTGAAAGGTATTCTTTCATTGGAAATTTTGTTTTGAACGGAGTGCTGAATGAATGAACGTTTAGGCTTAAGTTGCCTAAAAGTCTGAAACAACTAATACATTTTGGCTTTGTCTATTAATATGCCTGTGATTTCAAAGCCCAAAGCAAGAATTTAAAAGCTAAATAAGGTTCTTTCTTACTGTTGCTTGTAGATCAATTCAGACACCATTCCTTTTTTGGGCAGAGCACTGTATACAGCCATATAGGTCAGAAAAAAATGTTGAGAAAACATTGAAAGAACAACATTCCTAAGTATCCTTTCAGCCCTAAAACACAGCCATGCCATCAAAAACTGTCTACATTATATGGGAATAAAACCCTAACCCTAGCTTCGGGTTTTCTAGTTAGGGTTAGGGTTCAAATAGTTCTCAAAGACAACTATCTCAATATTCCACTCATTTGACTGGAAAATTTGCTTCTCTGAATCAAAGTATGAGTCTGAAAAGACAATACAACAGTGCCAAAACCAAATTAGTGTGTCAGGAAGGGTCAACTTAATTGTTGAAAGGTATTCTTTCATTGGAAATTTTGTGTTGAACGGAGAGCTGAATGAATGAATGTTTAGGCTTAAGTTGCCTAAAAGTCCGAAAGAACTAATACATTTTGGCTTTGTCTATTAATATACCTGTGATTTCAAAGCCCAAAGCAAGAGTTTAAAAGCTAAATAAGGTTCTTTCTTACTGTTGCTTGTAGATCAATTGAGACACCATTCCTTTTTCGGGCAGAGCACTGTATACAGCCATATAGGTCAGAAAAAAATGTTGAGAAAACATTGAAAGAACAACATTCCTAAGTATCCTTTCAGCCCTAAAACACAGCCATGCCATCAAAAACTGTCTACATTATATGGGAATAAAACCCTAACCCTAGCTTCGGGTTTTCTAGTTAGGGTTAGGGTTCAAATATTTCTCAAAGACAACTATCTCAATATTCCACTCATTTGACTGGAAAATTTGCTTCTCTGAATCAAAGTATGAGTCTGCAAACACAATACAACAGTGCCAAAACCAAATTAGTGTGTCAGGAAGGGTCAACTTAATTGTTGAAAGGTATTCTTTCATTGGAAATTTTGTGTTGAACGGAGTGCTGAATGAATGAACGTTTAGGCTTAAGTTGCCTAAAAGTCTGAAACAACTAATACATTTTGGCTTTGTCTATTAATATGCCTGTGATTTCAAAGCCCAAAGCAAGAGTTTAAAAGCTAAATAAGGTTCTTTCTTACTGTTGCTTGTAGATCAATTCAGACACCATTCCTTTTTCGGGCAGAGCACTGTATACAGCCATATAGGTCAGAAAAAAATGTTGAGAAAACATTGAAAGAACAACATTCCTAAGTATCCTTTCAGCCCTAAAACACAGCCATGCCATCAAAAACTGTCTACATTGTATGGGAATAAAACCCTAACCCTAGCTTCGGGTTTTCTAGTTAGGGTTAGGGTTCAAATATTTCTCAAAGACAACTATCTCAATATTCCACTCACTTGACTGGAAAATTTCCTTTCTGAATCAAAGTATGAGTCTGAAAAGACAATACAACAGTGCCAAAGCCAAATTAGTGTGTCAGGAAGGGTCAACTTAATTGTTGAAAGGTATTCTTTCATTGGAAATTTTGTGTTGAACGGAGAGCTGAATGAATGACCGTTTAGGCTTAAGTTGCCTAAAAGTCCGAAAGAACTAATACATTTTGGCTTTGTCTATTAATATGCCTTTGATTTCAAAGCCGAAAGCAAGAGTTTAAAAGCTAAATAAGGTTCTTTCTTACTGTTGCTTGTAGATCAATTCAGACACCATTCCTTTTTCGGGCAGAGCACTGTATACAGCCATATAGGTCAGAAAAAAATGTTGAGAAAACATTGAAAGAACAACATTCCTAAGTATCCTTTCAGCCCTAAAACACAGCCATGCCATCAAAAACTGTCTACATTATATGGGAATAAAACCCTAACCCTAGCTTTGGGTTTTCTAGTTAGGGATAGGGTTCAAATATTTCTCAAAGACAACTATCTCAATATTCCACTCATTTGACTGGAAAATTTGCTTCTCTGAAACAAAGTATGAGTCTGCAAACACAATACAACAGTGCCAAAACCAAATTAGTGTGTCAGGAATGGTCAACTTAATTGTTGAAAGGTATTCTTTCATTGGAAATTTTGTGTTGAACGGAGTGCTGAATGAATGAACGTTTAGGCTTAAGTTGCCTAAAAGTCTGAAACAACTAATACATTTTGGATTTGTCTATTAATATGCCTGTGATTTCAAAGCCCAAAGCAAGAGATTAAAAGCTAAATAAGGTTCTTTCTTACTGTTGCTTGTAGATCAATTCCGACACCATTCCTTTTTCGGGCAGAGCACTGTATACAGCCATATAGGTCAGAAAAAAATGTTGAGAAAACATTGAAAGAACAACATTCCTAAGTATCCTTTCAGCCCTAAAACACAGCCATGCCATCAAAAACTGTCTACATTATATGGGAATAAAACCCTAACCCTAGCTTCGGGTTTTCCTAGTTAGGGTTAGGGTTCAAATATTTCTCAAAGACAACTATCTCAATATTCCACTCATTTGACTGGAAAATTTGCTTCTCTGAATCAAAGTATGAGTCTGAAAAGACAATATTACAGTGCCAAAACCAAATTAGTGTGTCAGGAATGGCCAACTTCATTGTTGAAAGGTATTCTTTCATTGGAAATTTTGTGTTGAACGGAGTGCTGAATGAATGAACGTTTAGGCTTAAGTTGCCTAAAAGTCCGAAACAACTAATACATTTTGGCTTTGTCTATTAATATGCCTTTGATTTCAAAGCCCAAAGCAAGAGTTTAAAAGTTAAATAAGGTTCTTTCTTACTGTTGCTTGTAGATCAATTCAGACACCATTCCTTTTTCGGGCAGAGCACTGTATACAGCCATATAGGTCAGAAAAAAATGTTGAGAAAACATTGAAAGAACTACGTTCCTAAGTATCCTTTCAGCCCGAAAACACAGCCATGCCATCAAAAACTGTCTACATTGTATGGGAATAAAACCCTAACCCTAGCTTCGGCTTTTGCTAGTTAGGGTTAGGGTTCAAATAGTTCTCAAAGACAATTTTCTCAATATTCCACTCATTTGACTGGAAAATTTGCTTCTCTGAATCAAAGTATGAGTCTGCAAAGACAATACAACAGTGCCAAAACCAAATTAGTGTGTCAGGGATGGTCAACTTAATTGTTGAAAGTTATTCTTTCATTGGAAATTTTGTGTTGAACGGAGTGCTGAATGAATGAACGTTTAGGCTTAAGTGGCGTAAAAGTCCGAAACAACTAATATATTTCGGCTTTTTCTGTTAATATGCCTGTGACTTCAAAGCCAATGGCAAGAGTTTAAAAGTTAAATAAGTTTCTTTCTTACTGTTGCTTGTAGATCAATTCAGACACCATTCCTTTTTCGGGCAAAGCACTGTATACAGCCATATAGGTCAGAAAAAAATGTTGAGAAAACATTGAAAGAACTACATTCCTAAGTATCCTTTCAGCCCTAAAACACAGCTATGCCATCAAAAACTGTCTACATTGTATGGGAATAAAACCCTAACCCTAGCTTCGGCTTTTGCTAGTTAGGGTTAGGGTTCAAATATTTCTCAAAGACAACTATCTCAATATTCCACTCATTTGAATGGAAAATTTGCTTCTCTGAATCAAAGTATGAGTCTGAAAACACAATACAACAGTGCCAAAACCAAATTAGTGTGTCAGGAATGGTCAACTTAATTGTTGAAAGGTATTCTTTTATTGGAAATTTTGTGTTGAACGGAGAGCTGAATGAATGAACGTTTAGGCTTAAGTTGCCTAAAACTCCAAAAGAACTAATACATTTCGGCTTTGTCTATTAATATGCCTGTGATTTCAAAGCCCAAAGCAAGAGTTTAAAAGCTAAATAAGGTTCTTTCTTACTGTTGCTTGTAGATCAATTCAGACACCATTCCTTTTTCGGGCAGAGCACTGTATACAGCCATATAGGTCAGAAAAAAATGTTGAGAAAACATTGAAAGAACAACATTCCTAAGTATCCTTTCAGCCCTAAAACACAGCCATGCCATCAAAAACTGTCTACATTATATGGGAATAAAACCCTAACCCTAGCTTCGGGTTTTCTAGTTAGGGTTAGGGTTCAAATATTTCTCAAAGACAACTATCTCAATATTCCACTCATTTGACTGGAAAATTTGCTTCTCTGAATCAAAGTATGAGTCTGCAAACACAATACAACAGTGCCAAAACCAAATTAGTGTGTCAGGAAGGGTCAACTTAATTGTTGAAAGGTATTCTTTCATTGGAAATTTTGTTTTGAACGGAGTGCTGAATGAATGAACGTTTAGGCTTAAGTTGCCTAAAAGTCTGAAACAACTAATACATTTTGGCTTTGTCTATTAATATGCCTGTGATTTCAAAGCCCAAAGCAAGAGTTTAAAAGCTAAATAAGGTTCTTTCTTACTGTTGCTTGTAGATCAATTCAGACACCATTCCTTTTTCGGGCAGAGCACTGTATACAGCCATATAGGTCAGAAAAAAATGTTGAGAAAACATTGAAAGAACAACATTCCTAAGTATCCTTTCAGCCCGAAAACACAGCCATGCCATCAAAAACTGTCTACATCATATGGGAATAAAACCCTAACCCTAGCTTCGGCTTTTGCTAGTTAGGGTTAGGGTTCAAATAGTTCTCAAAGACAATTATCTCAATATTCCACTCATTTGACTGGAAAATTTGCTTCTCTGAATCAAAGTATGAGTCTGCAAAGACAATACAACAGTGCCAAAGCCAAATTAGTGTGTCAGGAAGGGTCAACTTAATTGTTGAAAGGTATTCTTTCATTGGACATTTTGTGTTGAACGGAGTGCTGAATGAATGAACGTTTAGGCTTAAGTTGCCTAAAAGTCTGAAACAACTAATACATTTTGGCTTTGTCTATTAATATGCCTGTGATTTCAAAGCCCAAAGCAAGAGTTTAAAAGCTAAATAAGGTTCTTTCTTACTGTTGCTTGTAGATCAATTCAGACACCATTCCTTTTTTGGGCAGAGCACTGTATACAGCCATATAGGTCAGAAAAAAATGTTGAGAAAACATTGAAAGAACAACATTCCTAAGTATCCTTTCAGCCCTAAAACACAGCCATGCCATCAAAAACTGTCTACATTATATGGGAATAAAACCCTAACCCTAGCTTCGGGTTTTCTAGTTAGGGTTAGGGTTCAAATATTTCTCAAAGACAACTATCTCAATATTCCACTCATTTGACTGGAAAATTTGCTTCTCTGAATCAAAGTATGAGTCTGCAAACACAATACAACAGTGCCAAAACCAAATTAGTGTGTCAGGAAGGGTCAACTTAATTGTTGAAAGGTATTCTTTCATTGGAAATTTTGTGTTGAACGGAGTGCTGAATGAATGAACGTTTAGGCTTAAGTTGCCTAAAAGTCTGAAACAACTAATACATTTTGGCTTTGTCTATTAATATGCCTGTGATTTCAAAGCCCAAAGCAAGAGTTTAAAAGCTAAATAAGGTTCTTTCTTACTGTTGCTTGTAGATCAATTCAGACACCATTCCTTTTTCGGGCAGAGCACTGTATACAGCCATATAGGTCAGAAAAAAATGTTGAGAAAACATTGAAAGAACAACATTCCTAAGTATCCTTTCAGCCCTAAAACACAGCCATGCCATCAAAAACTGTCTACATTGTATGGGAATAAAACCCTAACCCTAGCTTTGGGTTTTCTAGTTAGGGATAGGGTTCAAATATTTCTCAAAGACAACTATCTCAATATTCCACTCATTTGACTGGAAAATTTGCTTCTCTGAAACAAAGTATGAGTCTGCAAACACAATACAACAGTGCCAAAACCAAATTAGTGTGTCAGGAATGGTCAACTTAATTGTTGAAAGGTATTCTTTCATTGGAAATTTTGTGTTGAACGGAGTGCTGAATGAATGAACGTTTAGGCTTAAGTTGCCTAAAAGTCTGAAACAACTAATACATTTTGGATTTGTCTATTAATATACCTGTGATTTCAAAGCCCAAAGCAAGAGTTTAAAAGCTAAATAAGGTTCTTTCTTACCGTTGCTTGTAGATCAATTCAGACACCATTCCTTTTTCGGGCAGAGCACTGTATACAGCCATATAGGTCAGAAAAAAATGTTGAGAAAACATTGAAAGAACTACATTCCTAAGTATCCTTTCAGCCCGAAAACACAGCCATGCCATCAAAAACTGTCTACATTATATGGGAATAAAACCCTAACCCTAGCTTCGGGTTTTCTAGTTAGGGTTAGGGTTCAAATATTTCTCAAAGACAACTATCTCAATATTCCACTCATTTGACTGGAAAATTTGCTTCTCTGAATCAAAGTATAAGTCTGAAAAGACAATACAACAGTGCCAAAACTAAATTAGTGTGTCAGGAATGGTCAACTTAATTGTTGAAAGGTATTCTTTCATTGGAAATTTTGTGTTGAACGGAGTGCTGAATGAATGAACGTTTAGGCTTAAGTTGCCTAAAAGTCCGAAACAACTAATACATTTTGGCTTTGTCTATTAATATGCCTGTGATTTCAAAGCCCATGGCAAGAGTTTAAAAGTTAAATCAGGTTCTTTCTTACTGTTGCTTGTAGATCAATTCAGACACCATTCCTTTTTTGGGCAGAGCACTGTATACAGCCATATAGGTCAGAAAAAAAAGTTAAGAAAACATTGAAAGAACAACATTCCTAGGTATTCTTTCAGCCCTAAAACACAGCCATACCATCAAAAACTGTCTACATTGTATGGGAATAAAACCCTAACCCTAGCTTCGGGTTTTCCTAGTTAGGGTTCAAATATTTCTCAAAGACAACTATCTCAATATTCCACTCATTTGACTGGAAAATTTGCTTCTCTGAATCAAAGTATGAGTCTGAAAAGACAATACAACAGTGCCAAAACCAAATTAGTGTGTCAGGAAGGGTCAACTTAATTGTTGAAAGGTATTCTTTCATTGGAAATTTTGTGTTGAACGGAGTGCTGAATGAATGAACGTTTAGGCTTAAGTTGCCTAAAAGTCCGAAACAACTAATACATTTTGGCTTTGTCTATTAATATGCCTTTGATTTCAAAGCCCAAAGCAAGAGTTTAAAAGCTAAATAAGGTTCTTTCATACTGTTGCTTGTAGATCAATTCAGACACCATTCCTTTTTCGGGCAAAGCACTGTATACAGCCATATAGGTCAGAAAAAAATGTTGAGAAAACATTGAAAGAACAACATTCCTAAGTATCCTTTCAGCCCTAAAACACAGCCATGCCATCAAAAACTGTCTACATTGTATGGGAATAAAACCCTAACCCTAGCTTCGGCTTTTGCTAGTTAGGGTTAGGGTTCAAATAGTTCTCAAAGACAATTTTCTCAATATTCCACTCATTTGACTGGAAAATTTGCTTCTCTGAATCAAAGTATGAGTCTGCAAAGACAATACAACAGTGCAAAAACCAAATTAGTACGTCAGGGATGGTCAACTTATTTGTTGAAAGGTATTCTTTCATTGGAAATTTTGTGTTGAACGGAGAGCTGAATGAATGAACGTTTAGGCTTAAGTTTCCTAAAAGTCAGAAAGAACTAATACATTTTGGCTTTGTCTATTAATATGCCTGTGATTTCAAAGCCCAAAGCAAGAGTTTAAAAGCTAAATAAGGTTCTTTCTTACTGTTGCTTGTAGATCAATTCAGACACCATTCCTTTTTCGGGCAGAGCACTGTATACAGCCATATAGGTCAGAAAAAAATGTTGAGAAAACATTGAAAGAACAACATTCCTAAGTATCCTTTCAGCCCTAAAACTCAGCCATGCCATCAAAAACTGTCTACATTATATGGGAATAAAACCCTAACCCTAGCTCCGGGTTTTCTAGTTAGGGTTAGGGTTCAAATATTTCTCAAAGACAACTATCTCAATATTCCACTCATTTGACTGGAAAATTTGCTTCTCTGAATCAAAGTATGAGTCTGCAAAGACAATACAACAGTGCCAAAACCAAATTAGTGTGTCAGGAAGGGTCAACTTAATTGTTGACAGGTATTCTTTCATTGGAAATTTTGTGTTGAACGGAGAGCTGAATGAATTAACGTTTAGGCTTAAGTTGCCTAAAAGTCCGAAAGAACTAATACATTTTGGCTTTGTCTATTAATATGCCTGTGATTTCAAAGCCCAAAGCAAGAGATTAAAAGCTAAATAAGGTCTTTCTTACTGTTGCTTGTAGATCAATTCAGACACCATTCCTTTTTCGGGCAGAGCACTGTATACAGCCATATAGGTCAGAAAAAAATGTTGAGAAAACATTGAAAGAACAACATTCCTAAGTATCCTTTCAGCCCTAAAACACAGCCATGCCATCAAAAACTGTCTACATTATATGGGAATAAAACCCTAACCCTAGCTTCGGGTTTTCCTAGTTAGGGTTAGGGTTCAAATATTTCTCAAAGACAACTATCTCAATATTCCACTCATTTGACTGGAAAATTTGCTTCTCTGAATCAAAGTATGAGTCTGAAAAGACAATACAACAGTGCCAAAACCAAATTAGTGTGTCAGGAACGGTCAACTTAATTGTTGAAAGGTATTCTTTCATTGGAAATTTTGTGTTGAACGGAGTGCTGAATGAATGAACGTTTAGGCTTAAGTTGCCTAAAAGTCTGAAACAACTAATACATTTTGGCTTTGTCTATTAATATGCCTGTGATTTCAAAGCCCAAAGCAAGAGATTAAAAGCTAAATAAGGTTCTTTCTTACTGTTGCTTGTAGATCAATTCCGACACCATTCCTTTTTCGGGCAGAGCACTGTATACAGCCATATAGGTCAGAAAAAAATGTTGAGAAAACATTGAAAGAACAACATTCCTAAGTATCCTTTCAGCCCTAAAACACAGCCATGCCATCAAAAACTGTCTACATTATATGGGAATAAAACCCTAACCCTAGCTTCGGGTTTTCCTAGTTAGGGTTAGGGTTCAAATATTTCTCAAAGACAACTATCTCAATATTCCACTCATTTGACTGGAAAATTTGCTTCTCTGAATCAAAGTATGAGTCTGAAAAGACAATATTACAGTGCCAAAACCAAATTAGTGTGTCAGGAATGGCCAACTTCATTGTTGAAAGGTATTCTTTCATTGGAAATTTTGTGTTGAACGGAGTGCTGAATGAATGAACGTTTAGGCTTAAGTTGCCTAAAAGTCCGAAACAACTAATACATTTTGGCTTTGTCTATTAATATGCCTTTGATTTCAAAGCCCAAAGCAAGAGTTTAAAAGCTAAATAAGGTTCTTTCTTACTGTTGCTTGTAGATCAATTCAGACACCATTCCTTTTTCGGGCAGAGCACTGTATACAGCCATATAGGTCAGAAAAAAATGTTGAGAAAACATTGAAAGAACTACGTTCCTAAGTATCCTTTCAGCCCGAAAACACAGCCATGCCATCAAAAACTGTCTACATTGTATGGGAATAAAACCCTAACCCTAGCTTCGGCTTTTGCTAGTTAGGGTTAGGGTTCAAATAGTTCTCAAAGACAATTTTCTCAATATTCCACTCATTTGACTGGAAAATTTGCTTCTCTGAATCAAAGTATGAGTCTGCAAAGACAATACAACAGTGCCAAAACCAAATTAGTGTGTCAGGGATGGTCAACTTAATTGTTGAAAGTTATTCTTTCATTGGAAATTTTGTGTTGAACGGAGTGCTGAATGAATGAACGTTTAGGCTTAAGTGGCGTAAAAGTCCGAAACAACTAATATATTTCGGCTTTTTCTGTTAATATGCCTGTGACTTCAAAGCCAATGGCAAGAGTTTAAAAGTTAAATAAGTTTCTTTCTTACTGTTGCTTGTAGATCAATTCAGACACCATTCCTTTTTCGGGCAAAGCACTGTATACAGCCATATAGGTCAGAAAAAAATGTTGAGAAAACATTGAAAGAACTACATTCCTAAGTATCCTTTCAGCCCTAAAACACAGCTATGCCATCAAAAACTGTCTACATTGTATGGGAATAAAACCCTAACCCTAGCTTCGGCTTTTGCTAGTTAGGGTTAGGGTTCAAATATTTCTCAAAGACAACTATCTCAATATTCCACTCATTTGAATGGAAAATTTGCTTCTCTGAATCAAAGTATGAGTCTGAAAACACAATACAACAGTGCCAAAACCAAATTAGTGTGTCAGGAATGGTCAACTTAATTGTTGAAAGGTATTCTTTTATTGGAAATTTTGTGTTGAACGGAGAGCTGAATGAATGAACGTTTAGGCTTAAGTTGCCTAAAACTCCAAAAGAACTAATACATTTTGGCTTTGTCTATTAATATGCCTGTGATTTCAAAGCCCAAAGCAAGAGTTTAAAAGCTAAATAAGGTTCTTTCTTACTGTTGCTTGTAGATCAATTCAGACACCATTCCTTTTTCGGGCAGAGCACTGTATACAGCCATATAGGTCAGAAAAAAATGTTGAGAAAACATTGAAAGAACAACATTCCTAAGTATCCTTTCAGCCCTAAAACACAGCCATGCCATCAAAAACTGTCTACATTATATGGGAATAAAACCCTAACCCTAGCTTCGGGTTTTCTAGTTAGGGTTAGGGTTCAAATATTTCTCAAAGACAACTATCTCAATATTCCACTCATTTGACTGGAAAATTTGCTTCTCTGAATCAAAGTATGAGTCTGCAAACACAATACAACAGTGCCAAAACCAAATTAGTGTGTCAGGAAGGGTCAACTTAATTGTTGAAAGGTATTCTTTCATTGGAAATTTTGTTTTGAACGGAGTGCTGAATGAATGAACGTTTAGGCTTAAGTTGCCTAAAAGTCTGAAACAACTAATACATTTTGGCTTTGTCTATTAATATGCCTGTGATTTCAAAGCCCAAAGCAAGAGTTTAAAAGCTAAATAAGGTTCTTTCTTACTGTTGCTTGTAGATCAATTCAGACACCATTCCTTTTTCGGGCAGAGCACTGTATACAGCCATATAGGTCAGAAAAAAATGTTGAGAAAACATTGAAAGAACAACATTCCTAAGTATCCTTTCAGCCCGAAAACACAGCCATGCCATCAAAAACTGTCTACATCATATGGGAATAAAACCCTAACCCTAGCTTCGGCTTTTGCTAGTTAGGGTTAGGGTTCAAATAGTTCTCAAAGACAATTATCTCAATATTCCACTCATTTGACTGGAAAATTTGCTTCTCTGAATCAAAGTATGAGTCTGCAAAGACAATACAACAGTGCCAAAGCCAAATTAGTGTGTCAGGAAGGGTCAACTTAATTGTTGAAAGGTATTCTTTCATTGGACATTTTGTGTTGAACGGAGTGCTGAATGAATGAACGTTTAGGCTTAAGTTGCCTAAAAGTCTGAAACAACTAATACATTTTGGCTTTGTCTATTAATATGCCTGTGATTTCAAAGCCCAAAGCAAGAGTTTAAAAGCTAAATAAGGTTCTTTCTTACTGTTGCTTGTAGATCAATTCAGACACCATTCCTTTTTTGGGCAGAGCACTGTATACAGCCATATAGGTCAGAAAAAAATGTTGAGAAAACATTGAAAGAACAACATTCCTAAGTATCCTTTCAGCCCTAAAACACAGCCATGCCATCAAAAACTGTCTACATTATATGGGAATAAAACCCTAACCCTAGCTTCGGGTTTTCTAGTTAGGGTTAGGGTTCAAATAGTTCTCAAAGACAACTATCTCAATATTCCACTCATTTGACTGGAAAATTTGCTTCTCTGAATCAAAGTATGAGTCTGAAAAGACAATACAACAGTGCCAAAACCAAATTAGTGTGTCAGGAAGGGTCAACTTAATTGTTGAAAGGTATTCTTTCATTGGAAATTTTGTGTTGAACGGAGAGCTGAATGAATGAATGTTTAGGCTTAAGTTGCCTAAAAGTCCGAAAGAACTAATACATTTTGGCTTTGTCTATTAATATACCTGTGATTTCAAAGCCCAAAGCAAGAGTTTAAAAGTTAAATATGGTTCTTTCTTACTGTTGCTTGTAGATCAATTGAGACACCATTCCTTTTTCGGGCAGAGCACTGTATACAGCCATATAGGTCAGAAAAAAATGTTGAGAAAACATTGAAAGAACAACATTCCTAAGTATCCTTTCAGCCCTAAAACACAGCCATGCCATCAAAAACTGTCTACATTATATGGGAATAAAACCCTAACCCTAGCTTCGGGTTTTCTAGTTAGGGTTAGGGTTCAAATATTTCTCAAAGACAACTATCTCAATATTCCACTCATTTGACTGGAAAATTTGCTTCTCTGAATCAAAGTATGAGTCTGCAAACACAATACAACAGTGCCAAAACCAAATTAGTGTGTCAGGAAGGGTCAACTTAATTGTTGAAAGGTATTCTTTCATTGGAAATTTTGTGTTGAACGGAGTGCTGAATGAATGAACGTTTAGGCTTAAGTTGCCTAAAAGTCTGAAACAACTAATACATTTTGGCTTTGTCTATTAATATACCTGTGATTTCAAAGCCCAAAGCAAGAGTTTAAAAGCTAAATAAGGTTCTTTCTTACTGTTGCTTGTAGATCAATTCAGACACCATTCCTTTTTCGGGCAGAGCACTGTATACAGCCATATAGGTCAGAAAAAAATGTTGAGAAAACATTGAAAGAACAACATTCCTAAGTATCCTTTCAGCCCTAAAACACAGCCATGCCATCAAAAACTGTCTAAATCATATGGGAATAAAACCCTAACCCTAGCTTCGGGTTTTCCTAGTTAGGGTTAGGGTTCAAATATATCTCAAAGACAACTATCTCAATATTCCACTCATTTGACTGGAAAATTTGCTTCTCTGAATCAAAGTATGAGTCTGAAAAGACAATACAACAGTGCCAAAACCAAATTAGTGTGTCAGGAAGGGTCAACTTAATTGTTGAAAGGTATTCTTTCATTGGAAATTTTGTGTTGAACGGAGAGCTGAATGAATGACCGTTTAGGCTTAAGTTGCCTAAAAGTCCGAAAGAACTAATACATTTTGGCTTTGTCTATTAATATGCCTTTGATTTCAAAGCCGAAAGCAAGAGTTTAAAAGCTAAATAAGGTTCTTTCTTACTGTTGCTTGTAGATCAATTCAGACACCATTCCTTTTTCGGGCAGAGCACTGTATACAGCCATATAGGTCAGAAAAAAATGTTGAGAAAACATTGAAAGAACAACATTCCTAAGTATCCTTTCAGCCCTAAAACACAGCCATGCCATCAAAAACTGTCTACATTATATGGGAATAAAACCCTAACCCTAGCTTTGGGTTTTCTAGTTAGGGATAGGGTTCAAATATTTCTCAAAGACAACTATCTCAATATTCCACTCATTTGACTGGAAAATTTGCTTCTCTGAAACAAAGTATGAGTCTGCAAACACAATACAACAGTGCCAAAACCAAATTAGTGTGTCAGGAATGGTCAACTTAATTGTTGAAAGGTATTCTTTCATTGGAAATTTTGTGTTGAACGGAGTGCTGAATGAATGAACGTTTAGGCTTAAGTTGCCTAAAAGTCTGAAACAACTAATACATTTTGGATTTGTCTATTAATATACCTGTGATTTCAAAGCCCAAAGCAAGAGTTTAAAAGCTAAATAAGGTTCTTTCTTACCGTTGCTTGTAGATCAATTCAGACACCATTCCTTTTTCGGGCAGAGCACTGTATACAGCCATATAGGTCAGAAAAAAATGTTGAGAAAACATTGAAAGAACTACATTCCTAAGTATCCTTTCAGCCCGAAAACACAGCCATGCCATCAAAAACTGTCTACATTATATGGGAATAAAACCCTAACCCTAGCTTCGGGTTTTCTAGTTAGGGTTAGGGTTCAAATATTTCTCAAAGACAACTATCTCAATATTCCACTCATTTGACTGGAAAATTTGCTTCTCTGAATCAAAGTATAAGTCTGAAAAGACAATACAACAGTGCCAAAACTAAATTAGTGTGTCAGGAATGGTCAACTTAATTGTTGAAAGGTATTCTTTCATTGGAAATTTTGTGTTGAACGGAGTGCTGAATGAATGAACGTTTAGGCTTAAGTTGCCTAAAAGTCCAAAACAACTAATACATTTTGGCTTTGTCTATTAATATGCCTGTGATTTCAAAGCCCAAAGCAAGAGTTTAAAAGTTAAATAAGGTTCTTTCTTACTGTTGCTTGTAGATCAATTCAGACAGCATTCCTTTTTGGGGCAGAGCACTGTATACAGCCATATAGGTCAGAAAAAAATGTTGAGAAAACATTGAAAGAACTACATTCCTAAGTATCCTTTCAGCCCGAAAACACAGCCATGCCATCAAAAACTGTCTACATTGTATGGGAATAAAACCCTAACCCTAGCTTCGGCTTTTGCTAGTGAGGGTTAGGGTTCAAATATTTCTCAAAGACAACTATCCTAATATTCCACTCATTTGACTGGAAAATTTGCTGCTCTGAATCAAAGTATGACACTGAAAAGACAATACAACAGTGCCAAAACCAAATTAGTGTGTCAGGAATGGCCAACTTAATTGTTGAAAGGTATTCTTTCATTGGAAATTTTGTGTTGAACGGAGAGCTGAATGAATGAACGTTTAGGCTTAAGTTGCCTAAAAGTCCGAAACAACTAATACATTTTGGCTTTGTCTATTAATATGCCTGTGATTTCAAAGCCCATGGCAAGAGTTTAAAAGTTAAATCAGGTTCTTTCTTACTGTTGCTTGTAGATCAATTCAGACACCATTCCTTTTTCGGGCAGAGCACTGTATACAGCCATATAGGTCAGAAAAAAATGTTGAGAAAACATTGAAAGAACTACATTCCTAAGTATCCTTTCAGCCCGAAAACACAGCCATGCCATCAAAAACTGTCTACATTGTATGGGAATAAAACCCTAACCCTAGCTTCGGCTTTTGCTAGTTAGGGTTAGGGTTCAAATAGTTCTCAAAGACAATTTTCTCAATATTCCACTCATTTGAGTGGAAAATTTGCTTCTCTGAATCAAAGTATGAGTCTGAAAAGACAATACAACAGTGCCAAAACCAAATTAGTGTGTCAGGAATGGTCTACTTAATTGTTGAAAGGTATTCTTTCATTGGAAATTTTGTGTTGAACGGAGTGCTGAATGAATGAACGTTTAGGCTTAAGTTGCCTAAAAGTCCGAAAGAACTAATACATTTTGGCTTTGTCTATTAATATGCCTGTGATTTCAAAGCCCAAAGCAAGAGTTTAAAAGCTAAATAAGGTTCTTTCTTACTGTTGCTTGTAGATCAATTCAGACACCATTCCTTTTTCGGGCAGAGCACTGTATACAGCCATATAGGTTAGAAAAAAATGTTGAGAAAACATTGAAAGAACAACATTCCTAAGTATCCTTTCAGCCCTAAAACACAGCCATGCCATCAAAAACTGTCTACATTATATGGTAATAAAACCCTAACCCTAGCTTCGGGTTTTCCTAGTTAGGGTTAGGGTTCAAATATTTCTCAAAGACAACTATCTCAATATTCCACTCATTTGACTGGAAAATTTGCTTCTCTGAATCAAAGTATGAGTCTGCAAACACAATACAACAGTGCCAAAACCAAATTAGTGTGTCAGGAAGGGTCAACTTAATTGTTGAAAGGTATTCTTTCATTGGAAATTTTGTTTTGAACGGAGTGCTGAATGAATGAACGTTTAGGCTTAAGTTGCCTAAAAGTCTGAAACAACTAATACATTTTGGCTTTGTCTATTAATATGCCTGTGATTTCAAAGCCCAAAGCAAGAGTTTAAAAGCTAAATAAGGTTCTTTCTTACTGTTGCTTGTAGATCAATTCAGACACCATTCCTTTTTCGGGCAGAGCACTGTATACAGCCATATAGGTCAGAAAAAAATGTTGAGAAAACATTGAAAGAACAACATTCCTAAGTATCCTTTCAGCCCGAAAACACAGCCATGCCATCAAAAACTGTCTACATCATATGGGAATAAAACCCTAACCCTAGCTTCGGCTTTTGCTAGTTAGGGTTAGGGTTCAAATAGTTCTCAAAGACAATTATCTCAATATTCCACTCATTTGACTGGAAAATTTGCTTCTCTGAATCAAAGTATGAGTCTGCAAAGACAATACAACAGTGCCAAAGCCAAATTAGTGTGTCAGGAAGGGTCAACTTAATTGTTGAAAGGTATTCTTTCATTGGACATTTTGTGTTGAACGGAGTGCTGAATGAATGAACGTTTAGGCTTAAGTTGCCTAAAAGTCTGAAACAACTAATACATTTTGGCTTTGTCTATTAATATGCCTGTGATTTCAAAGCCCAAAGCAAGAGTTTAAAAGCTAAATAAGGTTCTTTCTTACTGTTGCTTGTAGATCAATTCAGACACCATTCCTTTTTTGGGCAGAGCACTGTATACAGCCATATAGGTCAGAAAAAAATGTTGAGAAAACATTGAAAGAACAACATTCCTAAGTATCCTTTCAGCCCTAAAACACAGCCATGCCATCAAAAACTGTCTACATTATATGGGAATAAAACCCTAACCCTAGCTTCGGGTTTTCTAGTTAGGGTTAGGGTTCAAATAGTTCTCAAAGACAACTATCTCAATATTCCACTCATTTGACTGGAAAATTTGCTTCTCTGAATCAAAGTATGAGTCTGAAAAGACAATACAACAGTGCCAAAACCAAATTAGTGTGTCAGGAAGGGTCAACTTAATTGTTGAAAGGTATTCTTTCATTGGAAATTTTGTGTTGAACGGAGAGCTGAATGAATGAATGTTTAGGCTTAAGTTGCCTAAAAGTCCGAAAGAACTAATACATTTTGGCTTTGTCTATTAATATACCTGTGATTTCAAAGCCCAAAGCAAGAGTTTAAAAGTTAAATATGGTTCTTTCTTACTGTTGCTTGTAGATCAATTGAGACACCATTCCTTTTTCGGGCAGAGCACTGTATACAGCCATATAGGTCAGAAAAAAATGTTGAGAAAACATTGAAAGAACAACATTCCTAAGTATCCTTTCAGCCCTAAAACACAGCCATGCCATCAAAAACTGTCTACATTATATGGGAATAAAACCCTAACCCTAGCTTCGGGTTTTCTAGTTAGGGTTAGGGTTCAAATATTTCTCAAAGACAACTATCTCAATATTCCACTCATTTGACTGGAAAATTTGCTTCTCTGAATCAAAGTATGAGTCTGCAAACACAATACAACAGTGCCAAAACCAAATTAGTGTGTCAGGAAGGGTCAACTTAATTGTTGAAAGGTATTCTTTCATTGGAAATTTTGTGTTGAACGGAGTGCTGAATGAATGAACGTTTAGGCTTAAGTTGCCTAAAAGTCTGAAACAACTAATACATTTTGGCTTTGTCTATTAATATACCTGTGATTTCAAAGCCCAAAGCAAGAGTTTAAAAGCTAAATAAGGTTCTTTCTTACTGTTGCTTGTAGATCAATTCAGACACCATTCCTTTTTCGGGCAGAGCACTGTATACAGCCATATAGGTCAGAAAAAAATGTTGAGAAAACATTGAAAGAACAACATTCCTAAGTATCCTTTCAGCCCTAAAACACAGCCATGCCATCAAAAACTGTCTAAATCATATGGGAATAAAACCCTAACCCTAGCTTCGGGTTTTCCTAGTTAGGGTTAGGGTTCAAATATATCTCAAAGACAACTATCTCAATATTCCACTCATTTGACTGGAAAATTTGCTTCTCTGAATCAAAGTATGAGTCTGAAAAGACAATACAACAGTGCCAAAACCAAATTAGTGTGTCAGGAAGGGTCAACTTAATTGTTGAAAGGTATTCTTTCATTGGAAATTTTGTGTTGAACGGAGAGCTGAATGAATGACCGTTTAGGCTTAAGTTGCCTAAAAGTCCGAAAGAACTAATACATTTTGGCTTTGTCTATTAATATGCCTTTGATTTCAAAGCCGAAAGCAAGAGTTTAAAAGCTAAATAAGGTTCTTTCTTACTGTTGCTTGTAGATCAATTCAGACACCATTCCTTTTTCGGGCAGAGCACTGTATACAGCCATATAGGTCAGAAAAAAATGTTGAGAAAACATTGAAAGAACAACATTCCTAAGTATCCTTTCAGCCCTAAAACACAGCCATGCCATCAAAAACTGTCTACATTATATGGGAATAAAACCCTAACCCTAGCTTTGGGTTTTCTAGTTAGGGATAGGGTTCAAATATTTCTCAAAGACAACTATCTCAATATTCCACTCATTTGACTGGAAAATTTGCTTCTCTGAAACAAAGTATGAGTCTGCAAACACAATACAACAGTGCCAAAACCAAATTAGTGTGTCAGGAATGGTCAACTTAATTGTTGAAAGGTATTCTTTCATTGGAAATTTTGTGTTGAACGGAGTGCTGAATGAATGAACGTTTAGGCTTAAGTTGCCTAAAAGTCTGAAACAACTAATACATTTTGGATTTGTCTATTAATATACCTGTGATTTCAAAGCCCAAAGCAAGAGTTTAAAAGCTAAATAAGGTTCTTTCTTACCGTTGCTTGTAGATCAATTCAGACACCATTCCTTTTTCGGGCAGAGCACTGTATACAGCCATATAGGTCAGAAAAAAATGTTGAGAAAACATTGAAAGAACTACATTCCTAAGTATCCTTTCAGCCCGAAAACACAGCCATGCCATCAAAAACTGTCTACATTATATGGGAATAAAACCCTAACCCTAGCTTCGGGTTTTCTAGTTAGGGTTAGGGTTCAAATATTTCTCAAAGACAACTATCTCAATATTCCACTCATTTGACTGGAAAATTTGCTTCTCTGAATCAAAGTATAAGTCTGAAAAGACAATACAACAGTGCCAAAACTAAATTAGTGTGTCAGGAATGGTCAACTTAATTGTTGAAAGGTATTCTTTCATTGGAAATTTTGTGTTGAACGGAGTGCTGAATGAATGAACGTTTAGGCTTAAGTTGCCTAAAAGTCCAAAACAACTAATACATTTTGGCTTTGTCTATTAATATGCCTGTGATTTCAAAGCCCAAAGCAAGAGTTTAAAAGTTAAATAAGGTTCTTTCTTACTGTTGCTTGTAGATCAATTCAGACAGCATTCCTTTTTGGGGCAGAGCACTGTATACAGCCATATAGGTCAGAAAAAAATGTTGAGAAAACATTGAAAGAACTACATTCCTAAGTATCCTTTCAGCCCGAAAACACAGCCATGCCATCAAAAACTGTCTACATTGTATGGGAATAAAACCCTAACCCTAGCTTCGGCTTTTGCTAGTGAGGGTTAGGGTTCAAATATTTCTCAAAGACAACTATCCTAATATTCCACTCATTTGACTGGAAAATTTGCTGCTCTGAATCAAAGTATGACACTGAAAAGACAATACAACAGTGCCAAAACCAAATTAGTGTGTCAGGAATGGCCAACTTAATTGTTGAAAGGTATTCTTTCATTGGAAATTTTGTGTTGAACGGAGAGCTGAATGAATGAACGTTTAGGCTTAAGTTGCCTAAAAGTCCGAAACAACTAATACATTTTGGCTTTGTCTATTAATATGCCTGTGATTTCAAAGCCCATGGCAAGAGTTTAAAAGTTAAATCAGGTTCTTTCTTACTGTTGCTTGTAGATCAATTCAGACACCATTCCTTTTTCGGGCAGAGCACTGTATACAGCCATATAGGTCAGAAAAAAATGTTGAGAAAACATTGAAAGAACTACATTCCTAAGTATCCTTTCAGCCCGAAAACACAGCCATGCCATCAAAAACTGTCTACATTGTATGGGAATAAAACCCTAACCCTAGCTTCGGCTTTTGCTAGTTAGGGTTAGGGTTCAAATAGTTCTCAAAGACAATTTTCTCAATATTCCACTCATTTGAGTGGAAAATTTGCTTCTCTGAATCAAAGTATGAGTCTGAAAAGACAATACAACAGTGCCAAAACCAAATTAGTGTGTCAGGAATGGTCTACTTAATTGTTGAAAGGTATTCTTTCATTGGAAATTTTGTGTTGAACGGAGTGCTGAATGAATGAACGTTTAGGCTTAAGTTGCCTAAAAGTCCGAAAGAACTAATACATTTTGGCTTTGTCTATTAATATGCCTGTGATTTCAAAGCCCAAAGCAAGAGTTTAAAAGCTAAATAAGGTTCTTTCTTACTGTTGCTTGTAGATCAATTCAGACACCATTCCTTTTTCGGGCAGAGCACTGTATACAGCCATATAGGTTAGAAAAAAATGTTGAGAAAACATTGAAAGAACAACATTCCTAAGTATCCTTTCAGCCCTAAAACACAGCCATGCCATCAAAAACTGTCTACATTATATGGTAATAAAACCCTAACCCTAGCTTCGGGTTTTCCTAGTTAGGGTTAGGGTTCAAATATTTCTCAAAGACAAATATCTCAATATTCCACTCATTTGACTGGAAAATTTGCATCTCTGAATCAAAGTATGAGTCTGAAAAGACAATACAACAGTGCCAAAACCAAATTAGTGTGTCAGGAAGGGTCAACTTAATTGTTGAAAGGTATTCTTTCACTGGAAATTGTGTTGAACGGAGTGCTGAATGAATGTACGTTTAGGCTTAAGTTGCCTAAAAGTCTGAAACAACTAATACATTTTGGCTTTGTCTATTAATATGCCTGTGATTTCAAAGCCCAAAGCAAGAGTTTAAAAGTTAAATAAGGTTCTTTCTTACTGTTGCTTGTAGATCAATTCAGACACCATTCCTTTTTCGGGCAGAGCACTGTATACAGCCATATAGGTCAGAAAATAATGTTGAGAAAACATTGAAAGAACTACATTCCTAAGTATCCTTTCAGCCCGAAAACACAGCCATGCCATCAAAAACTGTCTACATCATATGGGAATAAAACCCTAACCCTAGCTTCGGCTTTTGCTAGTTAGGGTTAGGGTTCAAATATTTCTCAAAGACAACTATCTCAATATTCCACTCATTTGACTGGAAAATTTGCTTCTCTGAATCAAAGTATGAGTCTGAAAAGACAATACAACAGTGCCAAAACCAAATTAGTGTGTCAGGAAGGGTCAACTTAATTGTTGAAAGGTATTCTTTCATTGGAAATTTTGTGTTGAACGGAGTGCTGAATGAATGAACGTTTAGACTTAAGTTGCCTAAAAGTCCGAAACAACTAATACATTTTGGCTATGTCTGTTAATATGCCTGTGATTTCAAAGCCCATGGCAAGAGTTTAAAAGTTAAATAAGTTTCTTTCTTACTGTTGCTTGTAGATCAATTCAGACACCATTCCTTTTTCGGGCAGAGCATTGTATACAGCCATATAGGTCAGAAAACAATGTTGAGAAAACATTGAAAGAACTACATTCCTAAGTATCCTTTCAGCCCTAAAACACAGCTATGCCATCAAAAACTGTCTACATTGTATGGGAATAAAACCCTAACCCTAGCTTCGGCTTTTGCTAGTTAGGGTTAGGGTTCAAATATTTCTCAAAGACAATTATCTCAATATTCCACTCATTTGACTGGAAAATTTGCTTCTCTGAATCAAAGTATGAGTCTGCAAAGACAATACAACAGTGCCAAAACCAAATTAGTGTGTCAGGAATGGCCAACTTAATTGTTGAAAGGTATTCTTTCATTGGAAATTTTGTGTTGAACGGAGTGCTGAATGAATGAACGTTTAGGCTTAAGTTGCCTAAAAGTCCGAAACAACTAATACATTTTGGCTATGTCTGTTAATATGCCTGTGATTTCAAAGCCCATGGAAAGAGTTTAATAGTTAGATCAGTTTCTTTCTTATTGTTGCTTGTAGATCAGTTCAGACACCATTCCTTTTTTGGACAAAGCACTGTATACAGCCATATAGGTCAGAAAAAAATGTTGAGAAAACATTGAACGAACTACATTCCTAAGTATCCTTTCAGCCCTAAAACACAGCCATGCCATCAAAAACTGTTTACATTGTATGGGAATAAAACCCTAACCCTAGCTTCAGTTTTTGCTAGTCAGGGTTAGGATTCAAATATTTCTCAAAGACACCTACCTCAATATTCCACTCATTTGACTGGAAAATTTGCTTCTCTGAATCAAAGTATGAGTCTGAAAAGACAATACAACAGTGCCAAAACCAAAAAAAACACATTTTGGCTTTGTCGATTAATATGCCTGTGATTTCAAAGCCCATGGCAAGAGTTTAAAAGTTAAATCAGGTTCGTTCTTACTGTTGCTTGTAGATCAATTCAGACACCATTCCTTTTTCGGGCAGAGCACTGTATACAGCCATTGTTACGACCCCAAGTGTCTAGGGGTAAAGGGGTGTAACATTCAGGATAATTCTTTTGGAAGCAGGGGGGTTTTGGTGAGGGACTAGGTAGTATGATCACAAGGGTAAGGAACTAGAGTGGTGCCAAAGAAAAGAAAATAACAAACAAAATGGAGCTGGCTAGGACAGTGAGGGAAAGCTGATCTGACTACAAAAGAAAACCCGAAACACACGGTCTTCGGCGTCTTCAACACCCTAGCTAACCTGCACTGACTACCCAAAACCATACAAGACAAATGGCACTCACCCGTACTAACCTAGTGTACTAATACAAAATCAACTAAGTGTTGTTAGTTTAGGTTGTTGGGTACACTAACCTTATATACAAAAGTTCACACAGAAACACAAGTGAGGCAGGAATACAAATAAGGGAAAACAAGAGTAATCAACAGGGGCGGGGTACAAAAGAACACACAAGTTGAACATGTAACACTGGGGCAAGGTAATGACAAACCAAGGATGAACACACAAAGAAACGAAAGTACAAAGAAACTAACAAAAAACCAACAAAACAACAAAGCCGAAGCTATACGAAAATACACACACACAAAGCAAAACAAACCAACAAACGAAGCCGAAGCAATAACCAGAAGCGAAGCGATAACCAAAACCAAACAGGACCGAAGTCAAACGAAAGGCCTCTCCTTGCTGAAAACCTCCAGGTTATATGCTGAATAAGATGTGTTCTGATTGGCTGAGGGCTAATTGATGATGATGATGTCACATTGAAACAGTGGTGTGATGGTTGGCCAATGGGGAAGGGAGAACAATCAAGGGTCAACAGCGTGGACATAACAGAAAAACACACACAGAACACACACTGGGACGTGACAATAGCAAACGGAAGTGTTAAACACCCTTCCAGATACCTCTACCTGGCAACTTTTATCAGGTCAAAATTCCCCAAATAAAACCCCCACTCCAGAAGTGCAAACCCCTCCTGTACTCCATCTTGATCCTCCCTTTCCCCTTCACGTGTAAAAACCTCAACATCCCCTGCAAAGAATAAACAAAAATCCAGAGTCCTCAGGTAGTTAAACTGCTGTTCTCTTTACTTTGTCTCCCAATCCCCTTACATTTAATGTTAAAATCCTCACCTTTCTGTTATTTACTACTTCTCTTCTTTATTCCCCATCATTTTATGCAAATCATCCAATATAATCATCTCTTACCTCGCTCACAAACAAACCTGAAACCTTTCTTCCATTTCTCTTATACTCCATTATTTCCTCAACACTCAATTCTTCCTGGATAAGAAGTTCTCATTCATCCATTCACACCCCCTCAAAAAACCTTCAGGTGCCTCCATCTTTTTTATTCTGCTGCAGAAACATGTGCAGACAAGATGGCCTCACCTGACTGTGGTCTGCCAATGTCCCTACTGCTTACAGCTGCAAAGCCTTTTGCCCTCTGTGAACAGTCTTTACACACAAATTACATTTGATTTCCTCTGCACAGGAAGACACCAAGTGACCTATTGTGCCACATCTACTACACACCTCTGCAGTGCAATCTACAACAAGATGTCCCTCTGCACACAAGTGGCTGCCCCCGATAATACAAAAAGCCTATCATACAGTTCTTTGTACATCAACTAATCTTTTAAAAATATCTTCTTCCAACACATACGGGTTGAACAGATGTACTGTCAGAGGCCTAAGCTCTCTTGCAAACAAAGGCTCAATGAAAAAAGTCTTTTAGAAGCTCATGTTTTTCTTTTTTTTTTTGCTGTCCCTGTTCTTGAACACTGAGCAGCAGACACCAAGGCAAACATCTTTTTACCTGGAAAATCTTGAAGGCAGTAGACGTCCTCCAGCTCCAAACCAAATGTCTTGAGAAGCACTTCATCCACAAAGGTTCTCCTTTTAGCAGTCCATTCGTGATTGATCTCCATGCCGTATCTCCACATCTGTCCTTCACCACCTCCTTTCTTATAGCCAAAAAGTACACCCACCTAACCTGAAAGACTCAGACACTCAGGAAAAAAAAACAAGCCCAAAAGGTTCTCTCCATGCAAGCCCCTGGCTAAACAAAAGCCATGTAGTCCAAATCCAATTCAAAAGACAAAGCAGTAAGAAGTATAAATTGACTGGAACGAGGTGCAGGCATCCCACTGGTGGACTGCAGTTTAGGCCGTTACCTCTGGAGCCCTGTAAAGGCACACCTGGTGGCTTCCCTACAGCAGGTGGCCACCTGGCCTCCACTCCTGCTGTCACCTGCTGCCAGCTTTATGCACTGGCGGGGACCCTGATCTTCTGTCAACGGCCTGACAATGACCACAGCTATGGGGGAGGTTAACTCATTAGCATAGACCCCGCCCACAAGCAGCAGCAACACCTACCAACCTGAGAACAAAAATGGACCGACACCTCCTGACCTGAAGGAGAAGGGAAGACACAGGGGAAGGAAGAAAACTCTGACAAAGCTGGTCTAACAGCATCAAATTTATGTCATTCATTTTGTTTTGACCAGAAGGGAAGGTAGGAACTTAGGCCTAGGTAGGAATTTTTGCTACTCCCTGAAAACAATGAATTGCAGTATCCAGCAGTTTCTGGAGGCTTTCTAAAGTAATTGAAATAGCTATTCGAGCTTTTTATTATTTTTCGGTACTTTTTACAAAATTTCCTGGTATGTGAACAATACCATTCCAGGTCCTGTCTTTACAAAAAATATGTTGAATTGTCTCAATTTTGTATCCAGGCTGGGAGACACACCAGGGCATTTTCATCTTTTTTTTTCCAGGACACAATGTGAAAAATTGATCTTTGAAGAAGAACCTTCGCTCTTCTAATTCTGCCCTCCTTACTATCCCCCAAGCCCGTCTACACTCTAGGGGTGACAGGGCCTTCTCCTGTCAGAGAGACAGACAGACAGAGACCGAGAGAGACAGACAGACAGACAGAGACCGAGAGAGAGAGAGACCGACAGACAGAGACCAAGAGAGAGACAGACAGAGACCGAGAGAGAGAGAAAGAAAGAGAGAGAGAGAGAGAGAGAGAGACCGACAGACAGAGACCGAGAGAGAGAGAGAGAAAAAGACAGAGACCGAGATAGAGAGACCGACAGTCAGAGAGACAGACAGACAGAGACCGAGAGAGAGAGACAGGCAGAGACCGAGAGAGAGAGACAGGCAGAGAGACAGACAGAGACCGAGAGAGAGAGAGAGAAAAAGACAGAGACCGAGATAGAGAGACCGACAGTCAGAGAGACAGACAGACAGAGACCGAGAGAGAGAGACCGACAGACAGAGACCGAGAGAGAGAGAGAGAGACAGACAGAGACCGAGAGAGACAGACAGACAGAGACCGAGAGAGAGAGAGACCGAGAGAGAGACAGACCGAGACCGAGAGACAGACAGAGAGAGACCGAGAGAGACAGACCGACAGAGACCGAGAGAGAGACCGACAGAGACCGAGAGAGAGAGAGACAGAGACCGAGAGAGAGAGAGACCGAGAGAGAGAGAGAGAGAGACAGACAAAGACCGAGAAAGAGAGAGAGAGACCGAGAGACAGACAGAGACAGAGAGAGATAGAGAGAAAAAGACAGAGACCGAGATAGAGAGACCGACAGTCAGAGAGACAGACAGACAGAGACCGAGAGAGAGAGACCGACAGTCAGAGAGACAGACAGACAGAGACCGAGAGAGAGAGACAGGCAGAGACCGAGACAGAGAGACAGACAGACAGAGACCGAGACAGAGAGACAGGCAGACAGAGACCGAGACAGAGACCGAGAGAGAGAGACAGACAGACAGAAAGAGAGACAGACAGACAGAGACCGATAGAGAGAGACAGACAGAGACCGAGAGAGAGAGAGAAAGACAGACAGAGACCGAGAGAGAGAGACCGACAGACAGAGACCGAGAGAGAGACAGACCGAGACCGAGAGACAGACAGAGAGAGACCGAGAGAGACAGACCGACAGAGACCGAGAGAGAGACCGACAGAGACCGAGAGAGAGACAGACAGAGACCGAGAGAGAGAGAGACAGAGACCGAGAGAGAGAGAGACCGAGAGAGAGAGAGAGAGAGACAGACAAAGACCGAGAAAGAGAGAGAGAGACCGAGAGACAGACAGAGACAGAGAGAGATAGACAGACAGAGACCGAGAGAGACAGACAGAGACCGAAGAAGAGAGAGAGAGAGACAGAGAGAGAGAGAGACAGGAGACCGAGAGAGACAGACAGACAGACAGACGAGAGACAGACGAGACAGAGAACGAGAGAGAGAAACAAGAGAGACTGACGAGAGAGAGACCGAGAGAACAGACAGACAGACAGACAGAGAGACAGAGAGACAGAGACTGAGAGAGACAGATAGACAAAGACCGAAAAAGAGAGAGACCGAGAGACAGACAGAGACCGAGAGAGAGAGAGACAGACAGAGACCGGAGAGAGACAGACAAGACAGAGAGACCGAGAGAGACAGACAGACAGAGACCGAGAGA
This sequence comes from Atractosteus spatula, assembly GCF_055471065.1. Classification (NCBI taxonomy): domain Eukaryota; kingdom Metazoa; phylum Chordata; class Actinopteri; order Semionotiformes; family Lepisosteidae; genus Atractosteus; species Atractosteus spatula. Next base: position 1,766 of record NW_028296653.1, on the reverse strand, counting down.
GACAGACAGACTGAGACCGAGAGAGAGAGACAGACAGACCGAGAGACAGACAGACAGACAGACAGAGAGAGAGAGACCGCAGACAGAGACAGAGAGGAAGAAAGAGACCGAGAGAAGAGACAGAGAGAGAGAGAAGACAGAAGAGAGACAGACAGACAGACAGATAAAGAGACAGACAGACAGAGACCGAGAGAGACAGATAGAAAGAGACCGAGAAAGAGAGAGAGAGAAACAGACAGACAGAGAGAGAGAGAGAGAAGGAGAGAGAGACAGAGACAGAGACCGAGAGAGAGAGACCGACAGACAGAGACCGAGAGAAAGAGACAGACCAGAGAGGAAAGAGACAGACAGAGAGACAGAGAGACAGAGACAGAGAGACAGAGACCGAGAGAGAGAGTGACAGACAGAGACCGAGAGAGAGAGACAGACAGAGACAGAGAGAGAGAGACAGACAGACAGAGACTGAGAGAGAGACTGAGAGAGATAGACCGAGAGAGAGAGAGAGAGAGAGACAAACAAAGACCGAGAGAGAGAGAGAGACAGAGACCGAGAGAGAGAGAGACAGACAGAGACTGAGAGAGAGAGACAGACAGACAGAGACAGAGAGAGAAGAGAGAGACAGAAAGACAGAGAGAGAGAGACAGACAGAGACGGAGAGAGAGAGACAGACAGAGACCGAGAGAGAGAGACCGAGAGAGACAGACAGAAGAGACCGAGAGACAGACAGAGAGAGAACGAGAGAAGAGAGAGACAGAGACAGAGAGAGAGAGACAGAGAGAGAGAGAGACAGACAGACAGAGACCGAGAGAAAGAGACAGACAGACAGAAAGAGAGACAGAGAGACAGAGACCGAGAGAGACAGACAGACAAAGACCGAGAGAGAGAGACAGACAGACAGAGACGGAAAGACAGACAGACAGAGACCGAGAGAGAAGAGAGAGAAGAGACAGACAGAGACCGAGAGAGAGAGGACAGACAGAGACCGAGAGAGACAGACAGACAGAGACCGAGAGAGACAGACAGACAGAGACCGAGAGAGAGAGACAGACAAGAGACAGAGAGACAGACAGACAGAGACCGAGAGAGAGAGAGAGACAGAGAGAGAGACTGAGAGAGAGAGACAGAGAAGACGAGACAGACAGAGAGACAGAGAGAGACAGAGAGAAGAGAGACAGACAGACAGAGACAGAGAAGAGACAGAGACAGAGAGAGAGACAGAAACAGAGAGAGAGAGAGAAGAGAGAGAGACCGAGAGAAGACAGAGACCGAGAGAGAGAGAGACAGAGACAGAGAGAGAGAGACAGACAGACAGAGACCGAGAGAGAAGAGACAGAGACAGAGAGAGAGAGAGACAGACAGACAGAGACCGAGAGACAGAAGACAGACAGAGACCGAGAGAGAGAGACAGACAGAGACAGAGAGAGAGAGACAGACAGAGACAGAGACAGAGACAGAGAGAGAGAGACAGAAGAGAGACAGAGAGACAGACAGACAGAGACCGAGAGAGAGATAGACAGACAGACAGAGAAGACCGAGAGAGAGACAGACAGAGCAGAGAGAGACAGAGAGAGAGAGAGAGACAGAGAGAGACCGAGAGAGAGAGAGAAGACGAGACGAGAGAGAGAGACAGACAGAGACCGAGAGAGACAGACAGAGAGACAGACAGACAGAGACCGAGAGAGAGAGACCGACAGAGAGAGACAGACAGAGAGACAGACAGACGAGAGAAGACAGAGAGAGAGAGAGACAGACAGACAGAGACCGAG